>NW_021319239.1:45576-46579 GCF_001605985.2 Dendrobium catenatum | reverse complement strand
AGATAATAAATGAACTAAAATGTTAGCTAATAATGAGCTAACCCTTAGTTCAATAAATGAACTAAAGTCCAGCTCATAAATGAACTAAAAGTTTAGCTCAAATATGATAAACTACTAGACTCAAGGGAAGCCAAAATTTGATTTATTTTGGACTTGTGTTGACCCGCCCTTTGTCTACATCAGACTCCCCTTCTTGTGAAACTCATCTCCCGATGAGTTCGCTTTAGATTTCTTTCGAGAATTTGAAGACGGCGCATCTAATTCATTGATCAAATCTTTATACTTCTGCATGATCTTGTCTCGCTCTCTTAAGAATTTGTCTTGCAAGCGCTGCTTTTTCTTGAAGTACCTTTCTGTACGTATATGCATCCATACTTGAAGCTTGTATAATTCATACTCCAGTGGATTTTTTGATTTTGTCGGGATCCATCTATCCATAGATTCATCAAAGTCTTCTGCCTTGCTTTCTTCAATTTTTTTTGTTTTTTTTTTCATTTTTTTGACAGACTCAAAAAAGACTCAAAAATTACAAGACTCACAATAAGACTCACGAAAATACTTGACAAACTCAGACTTGATAACATAACTTGACAACCAAAATAAAATTTGACAAACTACAACTTGACAAACCACAGCCCTAAGATTTCCTAACTTGCTCTGATACCAATTAATGCGAGCAAAAAATACAGAGGACCCTATATCTCTCGATCTCAAAAGACACGACGGACTTCTACGGACGAAAATGACTAAAGACGAGGAAAGAGACGAACAAACTCTTACATTTCAAATTAAACTAAACAAAAGAAAACATACAACAATACAAACAACTCTTGCAAACAAAATGACGACACCCTAAAGTTGCTTCATGTAGAGAAGAAGGATACAGGTGGAGTGGCACTTGCGGAGAGACGAAAGAGATTAGAAGCCCGAGAAGAAAGGTTGGAAAGAGCCTGCATGATTTCCGGAGGGGATGAGAAAGAAGGGTGGAAAGAGCCCGCAGGAT
>NW_021319239.1:44255-45268 GCF_001605985.2 Dendrobium catenatum | reverse complement strand
GGTCACGGAATAAGGAGCCAGCCGTGAGATCTCAAGAGGTAAACACAAAATACTAAAAGCCATGAGGAAACCAAGGAGTCACCTCATGGGAAAAGACATTTATTGGAATTCCAAAAGCCGGTTTGGAATTCCATGAGACTTACATAATTAAAAACATAAAAAGCATAAAAAGTACATTTAATATAAGATAATAAATGAACTAAAATATTAGCTCATAATGAGCTAACCCTTACTTCAATAAATGAACTAAAGTCCAGCTCATAAATGAACTAAAAGTTCAGCTCAAATATGATAAACTACTAGACTCAAGGGAAGCCAATATTTGATTTATTTTGGACTTGTGTTGACCCCCCCTTTGTCTACATCAATGATGCAGACATCAAACCTTTAATGTTCCCTCAGGGGCATGGCCGATGATCGACGACTATGATGACGCCTTTTTATTTCATTTATATGTGATGTATTTATTTATTTTCCGTCTTTTTCCATTTATGCCTTTGCTTAAGGGATTAGTTCTTTGTAAGCCCCGAGGGCATTGTTGTCTTTTATTTTTCTCTTATTGTATTTGTCTATTTAAGTTCCTCCTCTTCTTGGAGAAGGGCTAATGATGATTAATATGAAATTTTCAGCTTGTGCTTATGGATCTCTTTGTGAGTTCTAAGTTTTCTCTCTTTGGATGATCTCTTAGTGAGTTCGTGAGAGGATAGACCCAAGTGGGGCAAAAGCAGTACTCGTCAATCTTGGTGGATTCCAAGGTTCGCGTTTTTCTTATCTTTCTTTGTCCGAAATTTTGTATCAAAACTGCTGGATTAATTCCTGCATTAATTCCTAGACGTTACCTTGCTGCCCTGGAATTCCAGCAAAGGAAATTTCACTGTGCAACTGCCAGAATTTTCCCATTGTTGCCCAACGTGTGCTGTCCAGATTTTCTCAGCCAAACAACTTGCTTCCCAGCCGCTTAGAAGGATCCCCAACTGCTGTCCAAGACTCCCTTGACTCAAAACTGCTGCTGT
>NW_021319239.1:0-38791 GCF_001605985.2 Dendrobium catenatum | reverse complement strand
CAGAAACCGCCAACACCCTAAAAAACCCTAACCCTAATACCTCCATAGCTGTCGGCCACCTTCTTTCCACCATCAGCTCCCCTCATCCTCCTTCACACCATCGACCTCCCACTAGATCTCCTCTCTTAACCACCGGCCGCAACCACCCACGCCACACCCGCTGACCCTACCTTCCCCCTTCCTTTCTTTCCTAATCTCAACAAGGGATAGAATTGAATACTTTCCTAATTTAGATCATCTTAACTTTGGAAAGAATTCAAAATTCAAATTCAAATTAAATTGAATTTGAAAACCTTTCTTAAAAAGAGATTGATTTATTTTGGAAACTCACAAATCCTCTCAAATTGAAAATTGATTAGAGATTTCTCTCTAATTCTCTTTCCTTCATTGGCTCCCACAATTTCATCTTGATTTCAAAGCCTTTCTATTTTATACATCTTAATTTGGTAATTAATTCAAATTAAAAATTCAAATTAATTTGAATTTAAATTTGTTTCCTAAATTAGTATTCTTATTTTAGGAAAGTTGTTTAAATTAGGTCTAATTAAATTTCTGATTAGATTTTATTTCAATTAATCTTTCTCAATTTTTAATTCCAATCGAGGCCCACTTTAATTCTCTTTCACTAAACCCTCTCCTCTTTCTACCCGCCTCCCCTCTCTTATCTCCTCTCTCATCTTAATTAATGTTTCTCCATTAAGGTCTACAATCTCTCTCCTATTTTAATTAAATCCTTCAAAAAAAGAAACTCCATTTAAGGGATTAATTAAGTACCCCTTCCCTCCCTTTTCCAATTAATATGAAATTTCAAATTCACATTACCTCCCTCCTCCCATCCTACATCAATTCATGTGCTTAATTTAATGCAAGTCTTAACAAGGAGGCATTCAAAAATTATACTCAAGGTGATTTTGATAAAGTTCAACAAGCCCTGCAGTAATGTTGGATATGGAGATATTGATATTAAAATGACGGGTATGTCAAAATGGAGACTCAAGAATGCCAGGCACGTTCCTTTTCTGAAGAGGAGTTTAATTTCTATGAGTCTGCTTGCAAACTCAAACCATGTGACATCATTCACAAGAGATTCATGAAAGGCGCCAAAAGGGGTTATGGTTATAGCCCGTGGTAGTATTGAAGACATCATGTATGTTATCAACAAAAGATCAAATTTTATTGGAGTAGCAGATGTTGATGAAGTTCTTTGGCATCAAAGGCTTGGCTGAATGAGTAAGAAAGATATGCATGTACTTCTTTTTTTTATGCATGTACTTATTAATAGAGAAAAGCTTTTAAGTTTTAAATCAAAATCTATAAATTTAGATTTTTGTGAATATTGTGTTTATGTCAAGCAACATAATGTGAGTTTTTCAAATACTAGTTCAAAGATCAAGTCAAATAAGTTGGAGTTAGCGCATACTGATGCATGGGGTCTTGCTCCAATTTCTTCTATGGGAGAATCTTTATATTTTATCACTTTTATGGATGATCATAACATAAATGTATGAGTTCTTAAAACACATTATAGGTGTGATATTTCCAATAAGTGAAACGCCATGATTGTGAATGAGATAGGTTTGAAGCTCAAATGTTTTAGATCATAATGGCGGCAAGTATCAGAATAGAAAGTTCGAGTAATATACTTTGAATGGGATCAAGCATGAGTTTAATGTTCCAAGAATGCTGGAGCAGAATGGTCTTATAGAACTCATGAATAGAACTGAGCGTAAGGCTACATGCAGGTCTACCTAAATAGTTCTAGGCAGAGGCCAAGCAGTAAATACTGTTGTTTATCTGATCAATCGTGGTTCATCACTACCTCTGAATGATGAGTTAACTAAGGAAGCCTGAGGTGGCAAGATAGTAAGTTTATCGCATCACAACAAGTTTACATTTATTAGATATGACTTAGATAAATTTGTTTGCACATTTCGATATCATTAGAATAAGAAATTCATTAGAAGCAGTGATGTAAAATTCAATGAAAATGAAATGTACAATGATAGAAATGAGACTCCTGAATATTCTTCTAAATATGTTGAGTAGAGGATGATGATGACTAAGAAGACAAAGCTGATGAAGCATAGAGGGTTTCTCAAATACCTGCTACTAAAATAGAAGATCCACCTGAATCTCAAAGTCAATACAAAGGTATTCTCCTTCCTTGCACCATCTATTGTTGATAGATGATGGTGAACCAAAGTTCAATGATGAGGCCATTCAAGACATTGGTATAAGACATATGATAGGCTTATATCAAATACTGGGTATACGAAGTGTCATGTATATCACTACTTTTTTTTTAAACATTTTGATAATTGTTATATTACTCTACTTTTGTATGTAGAATCACATAGTGGTTGCAGGGTCAGATATGGAGAAGATAAAATATCTAAAAAAATAGTTATTAAAAGAATTTGAAATGAAATATTTGAGTCTAACAAAGAAAATTTTTGGTATTAGAAGTAACAGGGATAAAAGTGCAATTATACTTAAGTTGTCTCAGGTGAGTATGTTGAAAAGGTTCTTTAGAGATTCACCATAGTGAGGCAAATTAGTTTGCCCTCCATTGGGTTGTCAATTTCAGCTTATTCTCTCTTCCTCCAACTATTCATGGCTCGTCGAAGTTCCTTGCTATGCTTCTCTAAATCAGTTGGTACTTGAGTCCAACTTCATTCATGGAATCATCATCAACAATTCAACTCTGGTTTTCTGCTCTTAACCCTCAGATTATATAATGGTTCTATTTGATTCTCAAGTGATGCAATCAAAATGAGTTGGCCTCCCCCCCCCCCCACCTTGCCTACATCAATCAATCCTCTTTTTTTTTTTTTTTTTGATGAAAATGCCGAATGCATTAAAGCTCAAAAAACCACAAACCAAACCAATCTAGTTCTACCTAAAGCATCACATTCCTCCTTCAAGCAATACAAGAAAGAATAAGGAATGGAGACATCCTGTATATTATCCCATAAAAAGGATCTATCTAGAGCCAAATTAGCACAAATATCCGCTAATTTGTTACCATTATTAAGCGAAAAAGAAAAAACAATTTGATTGAAATTCAACACAAAAGCCAAATTATCATCAATCACCCTACTAACCTTCCAAGATTTAACCGCACTTTGAAGCATCTTAATGATATTGAAATTATCCCCTTCAATGACAATACCTTGTGCTTCAAACATCCTATCTTTCACCACCTTTTTCAAGTAGACAACTGCCAAGAGCTCTAATTGAGAGATGTCCCAATGCCAACAATTCTCACCGAAAGCCACCAAAAATCTGCCTTGATCATCTCTAGCCACTCCACCTATACCAGCCATATTATTCCTTTTGAGAGCTGCATCAACATTTATCTTAATCCACCCGGGAGGAGGAGGATGCCAAGTAGATAACAGCCCTAGCTGATTAGCATCCCAGAAACCTGGTTGAATATTTAAGAAATTACTGCTTACAGCAAACAAAATGGCATTAGCAGCTATACTATTATCTGAATCTTCTCTATCGCCATGAATCAACTTACATCTGCTTTTCCAAACTAGAAACACTGTTGTACAAAACAAGTTTGCCCCAATAAAGTTCAATCCCTTAACTCTTTGGAGAAAATCCAGGCAATTCTGAAAACAATCAAAATTCGGAATCATAAAGCCTCAGCTATTAAATAAAGAAATCACTTTCCTGATTTTGAAACAAACACGAACTAAATGGCTTTCATCTTCATCAACACCACACCCTCTCGAGCAATGAGGGTCATTACAAATTTTCCTATTCACCAAGAAAGGATTAGAGGAAATGCATTTATTGCAAAGTCTCCACCAAAAAAAGTTCTGTTTTTGGTTTCAACTTAATCTTCGTCAACCATCTCCAATGATCCAAATCCACCCCATGATCCAACGTAGCTTCAAAAGCAAGAGCCGTAACTTATTTTCCTGAAAACTTACAATTCAGTTCCAATTGATCTGAATTCCTGCTGGTATTGATCGGAATATTAGAAATAATCTCCATTAGTTGTTCCCCAAAACAGTCTTCCAGCCTATCCAAGTTCCAAGTACCATTTGTAAGGTAAAAACTTAACTTTTCAGCATAAGTATTCTGCATATTGACAAATGTAGGCCATTTAGCAATACATTTATCCAAAATCTAGGAATCATTCATCCAACTGATAGAATCACCATTTGAAATGCTCCATTTAACAACATTTTTGAGAAATTTAGCTCCCATATTAATTATCTTCCATGTAGAAGATCTTCCTCCCTTAACAGTCTCCGTCCATACATCAGTACCATACCTTGCTCTAAGAATCTGATTCAGTAAAGTATGAGGCTTCCAATAGAAGTTCCAAGCGAAATTGGCACGAAGAGGACCAATCATAGCAACATCAGACTTCAAACCTCTACCACCCTCCCTCTTCGGTTTACATAGTAAAGCCCAAGAAGCATAATGTGTACCTGCACTTCCATTACTTTTGCTCCAGATAAATCCTCTACACATCTTGTTAAACTCCTTCAAAATGCTCAAGGGAACTAAAGAAATAGAAGATAAAAATTGAGGTAAAGAGAGAAAAGCTGATTTCACCAAAACCAACTTGCCCTCTAGAAATATGAATTTCTTTCCCCAAGTATTAAGTCTGTTAGAAGCAACCTCCAAAAGATTCTGGAAATCGGAAGCTACCAGCCTTCTAAGTGCCAATTTCACACCCAGATATCCCATCTCCTTCACAACTTTGAAATTGAGTTTCTTTGTAATTTTCTTTTGGATATTTCTTTTAGTATGCTTACCAAAAATGATCATAGATTTCAAGGTGTTCACCCTTTGTCTCCATCATCAAGCCTCTTGATGACTCATAATTACTAAAAATTCTAAAATCAAGGTCAAAATCATGCAAAAGCCCTCACCAAGTTGTTATCCGAGCCTGCTATCTTTTTATGCCATAATTTTTATCATTACCGCTTCTTACCATTCCTATTGGAATTCCTGTCAAGCCTGCCTGCGCTCTCACCCACTATATTCTCTTTCTTCAATATTTCCTATATGTGTTCATTCTCATCTACTTCTTAATTCTCTCACAAGCAAACTCCTAGCAAAATATCTCTCTCCTATCTGTTTCAAAAAAAAAAGGAAAATTGATCCACTCTCCTTCCCCTATTGAAGCTTCTCTGCTCTCTATATGGTAGCCTACTTTCTTTTTTTTATTGCAAAATAATCCAATAATTCAAATCATACGTTCCCTCTAAGCCCCCACTTTATCTCGTTGCCTGATCGCTCCATGTGTCATGATTTGCAAGTATTAGAAAATTATGAGAACTCTGATACTGAACTAAGGAACCTATCGGTCTTTTTAACCAAGATAATAAAGCATTTAAATTTATTTGCTACTTTCTTACTTTATTTTAGTACTTGTTTATGCTGCTTCTAACTTTAATTTCCCGAGCGGAACTAATTTGGACTGCAAAACTGAATTTTGTTTGGATCGAAGGTATTAGACATTATTGATGTTTCCTTACTGGTTTCTTTAGGATAATGGCAGTAAACACTATGGCAGGAAGAAGCTTTGCTAGGAGAGATCAATTGCTCAAGATACAGTCACATATCCAAAAGCTTTGGGAAGAAGAAAAGATTTTTGAGGCTACTGCCAGAAGCGCGCCACTTGATCCAGGTGAGAAGTTCTTTGGAAATTTCCCTTACCCTTATATGAACGGGTTTTTGTAACTGGGCCAAGCCTTCTCTCTATCAAAGCTTGAGTTTGTTGTGGCTTACCATCGACTTTGTGGTCAAGGCATCAGCTGACAAGCTCGCTAGAGAGATGGAACAGTATGGAAACCCACCTTTATTTCCTTTAGAGGAGGATTTTACAGATGAAATTGAAGAAAGCAAGATTGAAGAGGGAAATTTAGTAACCCCTGATAAGTTCAAGAGCAAACGGTCAAAAGCTACTGCAAAATCTAGAAGGGAGAAGTTTCAGTGGGATATTATGAGGAGCTTCGGACTTCCAGACCAAAAAAATTGCTGAATTCAAAGATCCAAATCGATGGCTTACTTATTTCCCTCCTTTGGCAAAAGAAGATCTCAAGTCTTTCAGCCTTGGTTGTGACTGGCGGCTTACTTTCATTACCACTGATATGAATCCTTTTTATGATTCTTTTGTTAAGTGGAAAGATGAGAAAGCTCAAGGGCATGGGTAAGATTGTGAAGGATATGAGGTACACTATCTACTCTCCATTGGATGGTCAGCCATGTGCTGATCATGACCGAGCTTCAGGTGAAGGTGTTCAGCCACAAGACTATGTTCTGATTAAAATGGAGGTCATCCCTCCATTTCCATTGAAGTTCAAAATGTTGGAAGGCCGAAACATCTTCCTGGCGGTAGCAACATTACGGCCTGAAATAATGTATGGGAAAACAAACTGTTGGGTACTTCCTGAGGGCAAGTATGGAACTTTCGAAATTAATGAGACTGATGTTTTTCATTCTTACACAAAGGTCTACTCTTAACCTTGCATATCAGAAGGTATCTAGAGTTCCGGAGAAGGCAACTTGCTTGCTCGAGTTGTCTGGTCTGGATCTTATTGGTTTGCGACTAAAGTCCCCACTTTCTTTCAATCCAGTAATATACGCACTTCCCATGCTTACAATCTTACCAGATAAGGGTACGGGAATTCTGACTAGTGTGCCCAGTGACTCACCAGATGACTACATGGCATTGAAAGATTTGAAATCAAAAGAAGGATTAAGATCTAAATTTGGAGTTAAGGATGAGTGGGTTTTGTCGTTTGATATTATTCCTATTATTAACATCCCAGACTTTGGTGACAAATCTGCAGAGAAGGTATGTCATGATTTGAAAATAAAGAGCCAAAAGGACAAAGAGAAGCTTGTTGAGGCTAAGAGATTGACATATTTGAAGGGTTTTACTGATGGAAGAATGCTTGTGGGTGAGTTCGAAGGGATGAAGGTTCAGGAGGCCAAGCCATTAATAAAAAAATTACTTCTTGAGACTGGACAAGCAGTTGTGTATAGCGAGCCTGAAAAAAAAAGTCATGTCGAGATCAGGTGATGAATGTGTGGTGGCTTTAACGGATCAGTGGTACATTACATATGGCGAGGAGTGGAAAAAGAAGGCAGAAGATTGTTTATCAAATATGAAGCTCTACTCTGAGGAAACCCGTCATGGTTTTGAGCATACACTGAGCTGGTTGAATCAATGGGCTTGTTCAAGGTCATTTGGACTTGGCACTCAGCTTCCATGGGATGAGCAGTTCCTTGTGGAATCATTGTCTGATTCAATTTTTTACATGGCATATTACACTATTGATCACCTTCTACAAGATGGTAATATGTATGGTTCAGTTTCCTCATCAATTACGCCTGAAAAAATGGCTGATGAAGTTTGGAATTATATCTTTGTCGGGGGGCAGTCACCCACATCGGATATTCCTTCATCTATCCTTAACCAAATGAAGCAAGAGTTTGAATATTGGTACCCTTTCGATCTTCATGTATCTGGCAAAGATTTAATTCAGAATCACCTTACATTTTGCATCTATAACCACACAGCTCTTGTGCCTAGTCATTACTGGCCACGTGGGTTCCGCTGCAATGGACATATCATGCTCAATTCAGAGAAGATGTCCAAGTCCACCGGAAATTTTAGAACCCTTCGGCAGGCAATTGAGGAATTTTCTACCGATGCTACTAGATTCTCACTTGCAGATGCTGGAGATGCTATGGATGATGCAAACTTTGTTTTCGAAACTGCAAATGCTGCAATATTGAGGCTGGCCAATGAGATTTCTTGGATAGAGGAAGTCTTGGCTGCAGATTCATCTCTGCGTGCTAGGCCACCATCTACCTATGCTGATCATGCATTTGACAAGGAAATAAACATTGCTGTGCATTTGATTGAACAAAACTACAATGACTATATGTTCAGAAATGCTCTAAAAATAGGTTTTTATGACCTTCAGGCTGCTAGAGATGAGTACCGGATTTCTTGTGGGTCAATGAGCATGAATCTCGAATTATTGCGACGTTTTATGGATGCTCAAACAAGACTTATTGCTCCTGTATGCTCGCACTATGCAGAGTTTGTTTGGAAATTCCTTTGAAGAAGGATGGTTTTGTGGTAAATGTTGATTGGCCTTCTGCAGCTTCTCCTGATCTCACTCTTCAGCGAGCTAACAAGTATTTGCAGGATTCAATTATTTTAATGAGAAAGCTGCTTCAGAAACAACTCTCAGGTTCAAAGAAGAGTAAGAAGATTGCTAATTTAAATTCATAAGATAATATGTTTACTGTTGGCCTTATTTATGTTAATGAGAAATATGATGGCTGGAAAGAAGAATGTTTAATGGTACTTCAAAGGAATTTTGACAGACAAAACGGTTCTTTTAAATCTGAAAAGGAAATATTGGAAGAACTGAAAGAAAGCTCTCTTGGGAATGATATGAACATGAAACAGATACAGAAACTTTGTATGTCTTTTATTAAGTTTAAGATGGACGATGCATTGCATGTCAGTGTTCATGCTCTTGATCTGAAGCTGCCTTTTGATGAGATCGAGGTTCTTCAAGAGAACTTGGACTTGATAAGAAGACAGCTCGGCCTCGAGCATGTTGAAATCTTGTCGGCATCTGATGAGTCTGCTTGCAGGAAAGCTGGGCCTTTTATAAATTTGTTGATTCAGAATCCTCCTTCACCTAAGAATCCAGTTTCTATCTTCCTGAGCAAGGTACAATTTTCTCAAATTGCTGGGAGCTCGAGTCTGACTGTTTAACTGCTTTGTCTTCATCAGCTGTTGAATTTTGTTGTTCATACTCTATGTTAATTATCAATAGTTTTAATTCTTGATGAGCATTTTGTACTTTACTGCTAAATATTTCTTAACATTCTTCTGTCTGGTGGTTTTTATGATAAATTTTGAGGTGCTTGTGGAAATAGAAGTCGCATCATTTGCGTCATCCTAACAGTCTAATTTCAGTCCCATTAATCGATTGATTTATTTCTTCATGCTACTTAAGCTGTTGTTTAATCATTTTTTTAATAAAATTTTTAATAAGTTTTTTATTAATCCATCAATTGACCCATCCATAAGTTTTTTTTAATAATTTTGATTTTATTATCTTTTCTTTTTGGAGTACATCAAGGATCAACCTTAAGCTCTTATTTTTTTGCTTTAGTTATGGATGTTCGTACTAGTCATTTGCAAGAGGATGTACCATCGTGCATTTTTTTGTTAATGATTTTCTTCTTGTTGATAAGATTAGAGAGGGAGTTGAAGGTAAATTAGAATTATGGAGGTCAACCTTAGATTCTAAAGGTAATCGTTTGAATAGATTTAAAACCGAATACATGAGTGAAATTTTAGTAGTAATAGATTTAGTGGGTGGTTTGTGATTTTGAGCGATCAAGTCATTATAAGTGTACTCATTTTAGATAGATTGGATCCATTATTCGAAGTGATGGTTAAATTGATGGGTATATTATTAGTATAATTTAAGTTGGATGATTGAAATGTAGGAAACCTTCTGGTTTATTGTGTGATAGAAAACTACCACTCAAATTTAAGGGAAAATTTTATAAGATGGTGGTGAGGTATGCAATCTTTTATGGCGCAAAATGTTGGCCATTAAAAGATAAGCATAATATTAAGTTAAGTGTTGCTGAGATGAGGATGCTTAGGTTAATGTGTGGATTTACTCTTTTAGAGACAAGATACGAAATAAGCATATCCATGAAAAGGTTGGAGTAGCTATAGTGACAGATAAGATTAGAGAGAGTCACCTTAGATGGTTTGGTCATGTAAAACGACGGCCTTTCGATGATCCTGTTAGGAGAGTAGATGCATTATATTTAGCATATGTTAAGAAATGTAGAGGTAGACTTAAAAAAAGACTTGGTTAGAAAATATTAAAAATAACCTTTCTTTATTAGATTTAAATCAGAATTTGACTTTTAACATGACACAATGAAAAATAATTCATGTAGCCGACCCCATGTAAAGGGATATGTTTGATGTTGTTGTTGTTTATTATCTTTTCTTTTAAAATTTTATTTTAATACACTTTATCCTCAACACATTCATTCAATTTGATTTTCTTTATATATCTTGGAACCATTATTGTACAGTCCTAATTTGTCTTATTTTATTTAATTTACTTTTAGCTTGAATTAGTGCAGCACATATTCTTTTGAATGTACACACTTGTTTACTGTTAAGTTATTTGAATTTTGAATTTTGTGATATATCGTAAATGCCCTAATTTTTATTACATCATTAAAGACAAGTGCAATATTGTAAAAAGATTGAAAAAAAAAAGATAATAATTTCTGATAGAAATTTAGGATCTGGTTCCTAAACTTTTTTTTATTGTTTTGTTTTTCATATAATAATTATACTTTCATTTGATTATTATATTTTTTGTTGTTTTCTTATTATGTTTAAGAAACTTTTTTATGATAGAAAGTTAGTTTTTGTAATCAGATTTATTAATATGTGAAAGTTGGAAGAAAATTTTTATCCAATTTTTTTCTCTCTATATAATATATAATAATTTTTTAAGAAGTTATTTTTCCTATAATAATAGCTTTATAAAAAGTTGAAACCATGCCTCAAAAAGAACTTTAGGTTTTATTTGGGATAATTTTTTAATTTTTTTTTAAAAAAGTATTTTAGTATAAATTTTTTTTGTATTAAAAAATAGTAAAAAAAATTATTTCAAATGCAACCTAAGTCAAGATAGTAAAGTATAAAATCAATTTTAATTGATTATTAATATATTGTATGCATTTGATATTTGTTTTGCACCTACTTAGAATTTGAAGCACATGCAATGTTGCGAATACAGATTGAGACTGACATTGCATCCTATTTAATAGACAGCCGAGAAATAATGCTCATGTGCATTTACCATGTCCCACAAAACCTCGTCGTGGGCTAAAGATCCCACATAGGTATGGCAACCCAAAATTAAAGAGATACGTCATGTGGACTCTTTATCACTTTATTTAATTACATCAATCGCATATTTAATTAATTTTACATGAATATTATTCTTCTTTTTCAGATTTCTTATGCCAATAATGTATTGACTAAAAAGTTGTAGCTGAAGTGTTTAATGATGAATAAACTTTACCTGGGTGAGGATAAACTGACTTTGGCATCAAGTTGAGTGTTGATGTAACTAATAAACAAGCAATATATTATCTTAATAATAATAATAATAATAATAATAATAATAATAATAATAATAATAATAATAATAATAATAATAATAATAATTGTTGCATTCAGGAGTATTCGTGGCGGTAGAGCAATATAAAAGTTAACTTCTTAGCTTTGTACGAAAATCCGGCACGCAATGAGATAAGAGAGAGGGTCTAGCATTTATGAGATACCAAGATTTTTACGTGAAAAATCTTTGAAAAAGGGGAAAAATCACGAGGCCTAGCCCAGTTTGAATGAATCCACTAGTATTGTAGTCGATTGTAAATGAGGCCCTTCCTTGGGGGAAGGCCTGAGCTTGATGTACATTATATGAAATACATTATATGTTGAGAATACAAAGAGTCACTATTGACGTGTTCATTTGGTCAGGAGGACCATAGTCTGGTGATGGAGGTCGGAAAGACTGTTGTCTGCGGACGACGTAAGTCAGGAGGATCATAGTCGGCTAGCGACGGAGGCCGGAAGGATTGTTGTCTTACGACAAAGGTCAGAAGGACAGCGTCAAGTAGAAGTCCAACAATAGAAAGAAATCCATCTTCGGATAGACGTCTAGTGAAAGTCCAATAACCGGTAGAAGTCCGGTGTTGGGTAGAAACTTGGCTAAGAGTGAAGGTCCGGCATCGGGTAGATGTCTAACGTCTATTGGTGGCCAAGAAGCACTCCAGCATCACTTTGGGGGAGTTTCGGCATCAAGAGGGAACTCTGTCATTGATTGGGAAGAATTTCAGCATCCCGTGGAAGTTGGGTAGAATTCTGGCATCCCATGGAAGTCGGACAGAATTCCGACGTCATTTGGAGTTCGGGCGGAACTCCGGCGGTGGTCGGGGAGGAGTCTCTTCCCTCCTATTCTTCTCTTTTCCTCTTCTTTTCCACTTCTTCTTGCTTCTTCTTGCTTGGGTCCCCTCTCATTAGAAAGTGGTCTATTTATAGATTTTCTGGAGTGGCATGGCCCGTAAATAGGTAAGAGATCATGGGCAAATGTAGAGTGGTTCGATGGACAACCGATATTGAATCCCTTGATCATAGACCGTTCGCCAGACATTTGAAGGTCTTAGTGGTGTCAGAATTTGGTGATCTTGCGCTCGTTAGATTCGTCTCGTTGAGCCGCTCGATTCGACTATAAGATCGTCATGTTTGAAAAATGTTTGGTAACTCAAATTGGGGTTTGAACTTTCAAACAGCGCTTCGGGTCCTTGATTTGGATTCATTTGGGCTCGGATTGAGTCAAATTTGGTGTCGTTGGGCTCGTATTTCTGAGACGCTCAGTTTAATTATAAGTTTGTTAAAATTGGAATTTAGATGATCCCAGATTTAATTTTTGAAGTCTCCAACTTGATTTTTGCCTCGAGATTCATGCCCGATCAAGATAATTTTTTGATGATATATCAATTATTATTATTATTATTATTATTACCATTATGACTCTTAGATTGCCTCAAATTAATCCGAATATGACGGTTTTTAAAATTTTGATGTTTTGTTTGATGAAAATTTAATGTAGATTAAAATTTTGGTGATTTTTTTTACATTATAATTTATTTTTGATGTGTTGTAAAATTGCTCATTTATAATTACATTATCATTATAACATTAGTTAAATCCTTTATGCCTTCAGCTGCTACACCCTCCTCCTACCCCTGGGTACCTGTTGCTTCCTACATGCCGCAGTCGACAGTCATTGGCAGCCCACCTATTCTAGGATTAAGTTGCCACCTCCTCCCGTGTTGCAGTAACTTCTTCAAGAAGGAAGAATGGGAGAGGGAGATGAAGGAAGAGAGAGGAGAAAGTAACTTCTTCAAGAAGGAAGAATGGGAGAGGGAGATGAAGGAAGAGAGAGGAGAAAAAAAGCATTCAGGGCATTTTTATCTATCGATTTTGTTATAAGATTTTTTCTAATCGTTGTAAGTAACCCATGTCTCAATTTAATTTTTAATAATTTTAAGTATGGTAGATTTACTCTCTCATAAATCGATAAAAATACATTTTTTCTTGATTTATCGCAATTTTATCATATAACTTTTTGTATATGATAAAGTTATATTTTATGAATATTTTTAACTATAATATTTTTGAATTTCTAGGATAACTAAGCATTTTATGTTGTATTTTATACATTAAATATATTTCATGAAAGCAGGGAAGACTGAATGTTAACACTATAAATTAATATGGGCTGATTCTTAAAATATAATACTCTTCGCATGAGGGTCGGCCGACGGGCTTTTCTTTTAAAATAATTTATTATTTTATCCCGATTGTAGCCTATAATCAATGACTGATTATACCGACATGTAGAAAGTGACGACTCTTAATGATTTATTCAAAGTCAACCGATAAGATAAAATGATAACGATGTTGTAATGATAATGATAATGATGAATACATATGAATGAATGAAAACATTACGTTAAAGTTGGATGTCATATCTTGTTGAATCATATATTGAAGAAAATATACATTGATAGTATTTATAAATAGAGCTATAATGAGCATAATTATAAATGCTTCCACTAGAATGATTTACAGTGATGAATTCACAGAAATTCTGATTGACTATTTAAGTGATTAAAAATATTCAATTCCTTCAAAATTGATCTTGGGGCATGACAACACTAACCTCTAATGATATTTTACTCATTTAACTACAACTCGTAATAGATTCAACAAATCATCATCCTCGCTGACATCTCGACTCTCCTTTCTCCACAGGGAGACATCGAGTCTTTTATTTTACTTGTCGACTTAACAAGATGACTCATCGACCATAGTTCTACGTCCTCTTACAACTTGCTCTTCACCTACTCACTCCTCTCGAGCTCACTCGATGATAGCATCTCACCAAACTGTTGGATTCGCCCTTCTGCCACCAATCAAGAGGCGCAATGTGTCCTAAATTAGCATATAACATTTTACGAGTATTTTAGTCATATTATAATTCTTCTCTGTGTAGCCTTTTTTATGGCCTTCACCATTTGATCTGCTAGTCAAATCGAGTATCATCCATTAGACAAAATTGGCTTGAATAATTATTTTATTGGACCATTTCATTATTAAAAGCTAGCTTTGATTATTATTACGCATATGATAAACTCTATAAATTTAATTGTTATCAAGCATACACTAATAATTATATCAAAATAATAAACAAATATATTTTAAACGAGAATCAAATAGAAAAAGGCTACAACCCTTAAATAATACTTGAAACCAAAACTTGTACAAGTTGCATTGCCATAGTAAATTTGAAGTCTTGAGAACAAATTTTATGGCTATAGAATGAAGCTCCCAAATGGACAAAAACAAAGTTAGATCCACCTTATATTTATAAGCATGTTATATAAGCGAATTATATTTCTCTCATTATTATTTTTTCAAAAAATTGATTGGAACAGCCAAATGATGATAAGTCCAATAATTACTAAATCAAATGCATAAAAACATGATGACAATTAAATGATAAGAAAGGGTCAATAATCATGTAATTATCTTAATTTTAAAACTCTCTTACTATTTCATCACATAATTTTAATTCATTTATTCATAGCATTTCTATTATATGACTTGGCTTAACTACTCACTCTTTTCTTCCAAATGTCACATTTGAGGAAGGAAGAGATGATAACAAGAAACATCCTTTCCTTAGAGCCATCGCCGCTTATTTTATTTATATTTATTCTCACCGGATAGGATTAAAAAAACTTACTAAACTTCAACATTTTGTTTGTAAGAATTATTGATGTCCTTCTTGTTTAACTTATCAATTGTATTTGCTACAGGAAGAGGGTAAACAGAGAGTCTAGGTAGTATATTTTCATCCAAATGCCAGTGAATAATTGATTTCCAATTATTTAAAATATTTTAGAAATGTAATGAGTAGTGAATAAAGCCATTTTATTATGTCAGAACCTTCCTTCTATAAAAAACAAGTTGGTATAATAAGAGGCCATTAGCGATCTACTTAGAATGAGGGGAACATGAAGGCCAGTTGTAAAATATTTTGAAAATAAAACATTTGAAAATATAATCAAGTAATTTCTTGAAGAATAACTCAATATTTTGTAGTATTCTTTCCAACCTCTTTTAAATCGCAGAATATGACCAACCTGACAATTGATTAGGTAGAATTAATAGTAATTGAAAAAAAAAAAAATGAAATACAATTCCTTTTATTTTTTTTGACTACTTGTTTTAATTTTATAATGATAAAAAATATCTTTCATGGCATCCATAATTTTGATAAAGCTGTGGCACCTAATTAGGCAATAACTTGTTTCAAACCCTGACCAAAAGCATACACTTAACCAAATAATAAAGGTTCAAATTAGAAGAACAGTTGAAAAGTGCTTTTCCATCTTACAATTATATAGTAAGGTATATCTTTATATCATATAGTTTGTGCTAACAAAATCTTATGTCAAATCATCAAGAATATTTTGTTGAGTGCATATCTAAATATATTGAAATGCAAATGTAAGGTTTTAGCCTTGATATGTCATAAACAAATTATCTTGATCGGGCACGAATCTCGAGGCAAAATAAAACCCAAAAACTTCAAAAATTAAATCTGGGATCACCTGAACTCCGATTTCAATAAACTAATAGTCAAACTGAGCGTCTCGGAAATACAAACCCAACGACACCAAATTTGACTCAATCCAAGCCCAAATGAGTCCAAATCAAGGACCCGAAGCTCTGTTGGAAAGTTTGTACCACAATTTAACTTATCAAACGGTTTTTGAATTTGACGAGCTTATAGTCAAATCGAGCGGCTCGACGAGACAAATCCAACGAGCCCAATATCGTCGAATTCCAACATCATTAAGACCTTCAAAGGTATGATGAATGATACACGATCAAGGGATTCAATATCAGCCGTCCATTCAACCACTCCCTATTTGCCCGTGATCTCACACCTATTTACAAGCCATGCCACTCCAGGAAATCTATAAAGACCCCTCTTTTCTCATGATAAGGGTTCCAAGTTAGAGAAGAAGGAGAAGAGAAGAGAAGATAAGAGGGAATAACTCCTCCTCGACCACCGGGGAGTTTTGCCCGACGCCCGAGCGACGTCGGAATTCTGGCGACGCTCAAGTGACGCATGAATTTTTCCCAAGTAACGCCAGAGTTTCACCCAAACTCAAAGTGATGCTGGAGTTCTCCTTGGCAGCCAACTGACGTTGGACTTCTACCCGACGTCAGACCTCCGCTCGTCGCCAAGTTTCTTCCCGACGTCGGACTCCTACCGATTATCAGACATTCGAATATGGTCATTCCGACTTACGTCGTCCACCGACTACAGTCCTTCCGACCTTCGTCGCCCGCCGACTATGGTCCTTCTGACTTACATCGTCCACCAACTACAGTCCTTCCGATCGACCTCCATCGCCCATCGACTACGGTCCTTCTAACTTACGTCATACACTGACTACAGTCCTTTCAACCTCCGTCGCCCATCAACTACGGTCCTTCAGACTTATATTGTCTACAGATGAGCGGTACTCTCGACCAAACAAGTACATAAATAGTGACTTTTTGTATTCACATCATGTAATGTACTCTATAAGATGTACATCAAGCTAATGCCTTCTTCCAATGAATGGCCTCATTTGTAATCAACTGTTATACTAGTGGATTCATTCAAACTGGGCTAGGCCCCATGATTTTTCCCCCTTTTAGGGGTTTTCCACGTAAAAAATCTTGGTGTCTCATAAATGCTAGACCCTCTCTCTCTCTTATCTGATTGCGTGCCGAATTTTCATACAATGTTAAGATGCTGATTTTATATTTCTCTACCGCCATGAATACTCTAGGACGCAACAGTTTGACGCCGTCTGTGGGAATGTGGTTCACGATTGGGGAGAAAATTTTGCTCAAACCTCAGAAGGTCATTCGTGCCAACTTCCTGACATCAACTATTGGTGCATCAATTTCATGAATATTAAATCTAGACTGGGGGGCAACTTTGACTTTAACTGTGGTCAAGAAGATCCCTCCATTATTTTCAATATCAAGATGATATTTCTGTTAAGAGAGTTGCTATTTGTATGTTTTACATTCTTGCAACTTGTATAGTTTTGATGGTTTCAAATATTATTATTTTATGTATAGTTATTTAGTAACACTTTTTGGAAGATTTATTTTTGCTCTAGTGTGTACTAACATTTCAGGAAAGTCAAACTCCAGACTACAAAGACTTTAAATCAAATTCAGCATAAGATATTTTATGAATTTAAAGTTTGTACTTTTCTTTGAATAAAAATTTGAGAGGGAGTGATTGTAATTGAGTGAATAAAAACACACACACTTAAGGAGATCATGAAAATTTATACTGTTCGTATGGGACGATCAAGTCATATAACTCCTCTAAAGAGCAAAGGCATGAACAAGGAGAATGAAAATTTTTCTAAGTCCTGATCGTCCAGTACGAAGTCAAAATCATCCAGGACGAATTTCTCTCGAAAAATTTTGTGTTCAAGCGATTTTAATAATCGTACCAGGACAAATTGATCTTAGGAAAAATTTCATCCCAGACGAAGTCCAAATCGTCCCATGACGAATTGCTCTCGGGAAAATTTTCGTTCAGACGAATTTCATAATTGTGCTAAGATGATTTGGTCTCGGGAAAAATTTAGTCCAAACGAAGTCATGTTCATCCCAGGACGAAGTGAACCGACTTATCAAAAGTTGGTTACGTCCTGCAGCTTTTGGGAACCGACCTATGGTATAACCGTTCGTACCGGACGAACCGAGTTCGTACGGGACAATGATCGTGTACGAACATAGTTCGTACCAATATACATTAGGATCATTTCCAGTACTTTAAGTAAAATCGTCAAGGACGATCCACGATCGTACGGGATGATCCATTTCGTATTGACTTGAATTTTTTGTAATTTTTGGATGATTTTTCTTGTCTTTCATATAAATAGTCCAACTTAAACTGCAACCCTATCTTTTTGTCCACTGATCTTCGTGCCAATTGAAAGAAGAGTCAAGGAGAGAGTGTGAGAGAGTGTTCAAAGGAGGATTCTTACTACCGGAGCGAGAAGGCTTCACTTGGTGATCTCAACTTTTGATTTGTGATTACTTCACTCTTTCCTTTCTTCCATATAAATTTCTTGTGAGAAGATCTGTCAAGGAGATCCGGTTCTCTGCCGACACTTGAGTGTGAACAGACGAAGGGTTCTCTGCCCACACTAGGAGAGTGTGAAAGGATGAAGGGTTCTCTGCCCACACTTGGAGAGTGTGAAAGGACGACGGGTTCTCTACCCTCACTTGGAGAGTGTAAAAGGATGACGGTTCTCTGTCGCACCGAATAGTGGTGGAAGAGAGTTTTTGTAAGGGCTTCTCCGTCTTGCTGTGGGTGCAAAAGGAGAGTCACTATTGGTATTAGTGCAATACTCGGAGGGTGCCTCCTGGGAGTGGATGTCGGTCTGGTTCTTCATAAAGTAACCACTGCTTGTTTTTTGGCAAGCTTGTTACTTATGAATTATAACATATAATGATGTAAGCATCCCACCTTTTGGGGCAAATGATTGATCATTATATTAAAAGAAACCTAAGTGATTTTTAGATGCTTTGAAGTTCTCTTAATATTTGGATAAGAGAAGTGTTCATCTAATAGGGTAAGATAGACATGCCTAAGGGATATTTCTTAGGACTTTGGGAGATTCATCCAATAGAGTAAAATAAACTTCAATGAAAAGGAAAACTCCTAAGGGACTATATTTTAGAATTTTAAGAGTCATAGGACAGATCATTTGATTTAGTTAAATGAAAATAATTACTTAGATTTTGGGTCTAAGAAAGGCGTCCAACATATAGCTTTTGGGCTACATGTTGAAAAATTCTCCTTAACTTTTAGAGTTAAGAAGAGAAAGTAGAAATCCAACATTTAGCTTTTGAGCTAAATGTTGGAAAACACCCTTTAACTTTTGGAGCTAAAGAGAGGAGAAATCTCCTACAATTTTAGAGTTGGAGGAGCGGGAACCTATAGCTTTTGGGCTAGGATAGGACATCTTCTAAGGCCTTTGGAACCTATAGAAGTGATGGAAGATTAGTAGCTTTGAGTCTACAAATCAAAATGATATCTCCTTGAATTTTTGTATCCAAGGAGTTGGGTATCATTTGCTTAATTTGGATTAGGAAAACAAAGGAGAGTCACTTATTGATTTTAGCTCAATAGGTGAGAAGGATTTATAACTTTAAGATTACAAATCAAGAGGAAATATCATTCTTTTATGTTCAATGATGAGTATTTAGTTTGCTAAATTTAGATTAAGAAAATATAAGAGTGTGATGTTTAGATTTGAGCTACACATCAAGGATTCCTTTAACTTTCGGGTATCCAAAGAGAGGGACTCATTCATCTAGTTTGGGTTAGGAGAATGAAAGAAAGTTAGGAGTTTGACTCCTTTATTTGATATGAAATTATTTGTTGAATTTGATTGAAATTATTTGTTGAATTTGATTCAACAAATAAATGATTTGGATTGAACTACTTGTTGATTTTCGATTCAACAAATAAGTGATTTGTCACAGGTTTAATTAACTCAATATGGGTTAAATGAATGAGATTTTCATAAAACTTTTGAGTTATATGAGGAGAATAATTTCTCTATAATTTTGGCTTGTAGGAAAGAATGGAGAGATGCAATTAAGAGATTGCAAATCAATAACAATTTTTTGAGCATTTGTTGTCCAAAGAGGGGAATGCATTCTCCTAGTTCGGGTTTAGGAGAATGATGGGGTTTACTATAACCTTTGAGTTGTATAAATGAGGGAAGGAACATGCAACTTGTGGATTGCAAATCCATGAATGTTCCTTGAACATTTGATGTTTAAATAGAAATTTTTATTTGCCAAATTAGGCAAATGGAGAGGATTTTGGAGGTTTCCTATTATTTAAGCTTGTAAGAAAAGAAGTGGTCTAAAATGCAACTTAAGTTTTGCAAATTGTAGGAGTTTCTTTGAACGTTTGGTGTCCAAAGAGAGAGATTCCTTCCTCTAATTTGGTTGGAGGGATGGAAGAGAAGAAGATGTAACTTAGGAGTTGCAAACTCTTGAAAGTTCTTTGAGCATTTAATACTTAAAGAAGGATACACATTCTACTAATTTAGGTTAGAAGAATGAGAAGCTCTTCCTATAACCTTTGAATTGTAGGAAGAGATAAAGGAATACACAACTAAAGAGTTGCATATGAGAGGGTAAATCATTGAACCATATGTCCAATGATGCATAATCATTTACCAAATTTGTGTTAGGCAAATGAGGGAGGAGGTGTGCAACTTGGGAGTTGCAAGCTCGGGAAAATCTCTTGAACATTTGGAGTTCAAAGGGATCCATTCATTTGGCTCAATCTGAGGCTATGCAAATGAAGGAGAATTTAGGGATTTATTACTATTTTGGCTTGTAGGAAATGAAAAGGGGGGAAATGCAACTTAGAGGTTGCAAATCGGAGAGAAACTCTTTGAATATTTGGTATTTAAAGAGAAGATGTACGTCATCCCAATTTGGGTTTAAGAGCATGAAAATAAAATTGGATACTCTCCTACAATCTTGGCTTGTAGGAAAGAGGGAGGGAAATGCAACTTAGAGGTTGCAAATTAATGAAGATTCTTTGAATATTTGGTGTTCAAAGAAAAGTATACATTCTCTTAGTTTTGAGTCTTAGGAGAATAAGGTGGTCTCCTACAACTTCTAGGTTGTAGAAGGAAGGAAATGAAGTGCAACTTAGAGGTTGCGAGATTGAAAGAAATATCTTGAACATTTAGTGTTCAAATGGACTTCTTTATTTGCTTAGTTTAGGCTAAATGAAATGATGAATGAACTTAGGATTTGATTCTATAGTTTAAGAATTTGAAGTATGATATGTTATAGGATTTTAGAGAGACCATAATACCATACATGATGAAGATGGGTGATAGCTCCTAAGATAGGCTAGGAGACATGAAAGGAAGTACTTGAAGCTTTGAAGAGGCTTCAAAGATCATGCATGAAAAGAAGAGAAAATTGTTTGTTGATTTTGTCTCAACAAACAAGGAGTGGGTGACTTAAAATTTGTTTCTAAGATTTAACCATCATGTAATAATGTTTGGTTGGAGCCTTTGGAGGCTCCAAATCATCAAACATGAGAGAGAGAGAGGGGTACTCATTTGTTGATTTTGTGACTTAACAAATGAAAGAGATAGCTTAGGATTTGGCCCTAAGCTCCGAGTGATTCATGCAATGATATGTTTAGAGACTTGAGAGGTCACAAACAATCATGCATGCAAGAGGTGATTGTTTGTTGATTTTATGTTTCAACAAACAAGAGTGACATGATTGATCTAGTGATGAAATGTTTGGAGCATTGAGATACTCCGTACTATTCATGCATGAAAGAGATGAGGTCCTATGAAGGAAACCCCTAATATACACTAGGACTTGGGCAACAAATAATTGGAGCCTTGAGGAGGCTTCAAACATCATGTATAAAGGAGAATTGCATAGGAAGGAGAGTTCCCTATAGTTTGAATGAATGTTTTGAATTCATGTAGAGAGGGAAAACTTGGTCTCCTACAACTTCGAAGAGGTTTCAAAAACGGATTCGACATAATCTAAGAAACCAAGAAGTGTGCGAATGAGGTTTGTATGTTTAGGGGAAAAACATATGCTAAGTTTGATCATCATTGCATTTGAGCCCCCTTAATTTAACAATTCTATTAATCATACATATAATTCCGGAGTATGATGGAACATACCCCATGAACCTTTAAAGACTATGAGATATTCCACATTTACTTTACAAGCACTTAGATATTAGATGAGCATGCTTACAAATTTATAATTTTTTGGGTAAAAGAAGGAAAGTGAACAAACAACCCTTGATATATACATGCATTTCAATTATTTCATTCCAAACCTCTAATTTAGAAGTTCTAAAAATAGGATTAGATAATTTCAAACATAAGTGCTCATGAGGTATGAAGGCCCATGCAACCTCAAAGTTGTTAGAATTAAATGAGCCTATTTAATTGTCTTCCAAATCTCTAGAGATTGTGGATTGTTCTAAGAAAATGATAATCACCATTTTAAACAAACTAAATATGATGAAATATTGTCATGGATTTGGTTGATTATGCATATTATGGGGTTTACAACATAAGTCTTTAGAGGCTTGTGGTAAACTTCACAATGATGTGTATCATAGATCTTTTTGTGAGATCAAACAATTCCATTAAAAGTTTTCTCCAAATTTATAAAGCAATGAACTTTAGCATACGTAAAATACCCTAAACATATGTTAATTTTTTCGCGACGGTTCAAATTAGATAACTACACATGCAACTCTCATGTTTGAATCCTACCTATGCATATAGGAAATGCGCATTTGAGGTTTGGAAAAGATCCCAAACAATTTTTGGTATGATTGGTTGATATAAAACATGAATTAAAGCCTCCTAGGACTCCCTAAGTGTGAGTTCCTACACTTATATGTTAATTTTTTCATAACATGTTAATCTAAGGAGCCTAACCTAACATGCGGCACGGTAAAACTCTACACCCTAACACTTAATTTTTAGGTTAAATAAAATGCCCTAACATATGGTTTAATCATAGGTGATGGAGGAGATGCATAAATGCAAGATCGTACAATTTGGAAGGTGTTAGACACCAATCCAAAACCTCCACACGCATCAACATCCTCTTTGAACTCTCTCAAATAAGAGACGAACAAATGGAAACCACCAAGTTTCCACTTTTTTGCGAAGAGGACAGCAAATGAGGGACTTTGGGAGAGCAAAAATTAATGTTTCTAAGGACCTAGGGCTTGGGGATGTCAACCATACAACCATAGCTAGGGGGTCTTAAGGCTTTCCTAAGTTTTAGGATTTTAATTCACCCGGGCTGTCCAAGCTCTCTAATCTAAGCTCCAAATTGTTGTACAAGCTGCTTAGAGGAAAGAAGATTGCTGTCCTAGCTGCTGTGGACGTCGTCACCACTGTCCAAGATGCTCTCGGTGCCTCCTTTGCTATCCAAGGCACTCCCAAGCCTTCAAACCGCTATTTGGTAGGTTTTGAAGACTTCCCTTGATGTTTTGAAACTTCAAACAGCTCTCTTATTGCCTCGAGGTCGTCGAAATAGAAGGAGGAAGGAGAAGAAACCTTTCACCTTCAAAAATTGCATCAAATAAGAGCTACGGTGGTTGTGAGAGGGGCCAACGACTTCGGATAGTTCAGCGGCTAAGGTAGGTGGAGTTTCTTGGAGGTTCAACCAAAGGCCTGGGCCAGATCGGTCCAGGAAAGCACGTGAGGAGGCACAAACAGGGGGCTTCGATGTGGAACGGAACTTTGCACGCAACAAGGAGGTTTTGTTCCGCCTCTTCCCCTGGATCTCTCCCTCTCACGCTCTTAGAATGTACGCAAGCAGCATGTCCACACCCAAATGGCCCAATGCGGCCTCCTCTATACGTTAAATAATGGAAATTCTACTTGAGTAGATTTCCTGCATGATTGGATGTGAGATTGAGTGAGATTTAGGAGAAATCTTAGCCCTTGATTGAAAATATCTTATTTGAAAAATTAATTTAGCCCTAATCAGTCAATTAGTGTTGAAATTGAGCCCAAATCGGACTAGATTCAAATAGATTTGGGTTGGTTTGGTTCCAATTGGGTTCAATCAAGTTAATTTCATGAAATTAAACTTGAATCGGCATTGAATTGCATCAAATTGTGTTGAAATGCGTGTGACGAGGCTCGATTGGATTTGATTCAATTTTAATTTTATTAAATCAAATTTAATTTGATTAAAATGAATTTAATTTAATTTAATTTAATCAGGGTCTAATTTAAGTCAATTGATGCTAGGCGGTGATTAACTAAGTTGATCGAGCACCATCGAGCCTAGTATGGCTCGAATCGGCTCGATCCGAGTTGGATCGACATGAAAATGTATGTCAACAAATATCAGCATTTATATCACCATCACTCTGCACAATAGACCAAAGATATCTAAAATGAGTGCTTTTATTAATGACTTGATCACCCAAAGTAACAATCCCCCCCCCCCACCCCAACTAGATTTATTATTAACAAAATTACACTCTATATATTCAATTTTAGATCTGCTCAAACGAAAGCCTTTAAACTCTAAGGTTGACCTCCATAATTTAAGTTTACCTTCAACCCTCTCTTTAGTTTTATCAATAAGAAGAATATCATTGGCGAAAAGCATACACCAGGGTACAACTTCTTGCAAATGTCTAGTGAGAACATCCATAAATAAAGCAAAAAGATATGGGCTTAAGGCTGATCCTTGATGTAATCCAACTTAAATAGGAAATTACTTGGTCAAACCATATTGTGTTTGAAAACACAAGTAATAGCTCCTGCATATACATCCTTAATAACTTAAATATAAACATTATTAACCTCTTTATTTTCTAGAAATCTTCATAGAAGAACTTTATCATATGCTTTCTCTAAATCAATAAATATCATATACAAACCCTCTTTATTCTCTTCATATTTCTCCATCAAACCTCTCAATAAATGTATAGCTTCCATAGTAAACCTACCAGCATGAATCCATAATTTTGATATAAGTTAGAATCACGTCGCAACATATGCTCTATAACTCTCCCATAGTTTTGAAGTATGAAACATTAACTTAATTCCCCTATAATTCGCACAATCTTGTGCATCATCTTTATTTTTTTAAAAATGAATCAACGCACTCATTATCCACACATCTGACATCTTTTTAGTCATCTAAATAATATAAAAATGATTAGTAAGCCGAGAAATTCCTTCATCTCCTAAGCATTTCCACACTTCTATTGAAATATCATCAGGTCCAACAGCTTTTCACACTTCATTTTCTTTAAAATCTCTTTAACTTCGGTTTTACTAATACACCCAAGGTTTAAAATTGTGCAATTAGTTATTGAAGAATTTTCTTTAGTGAGGCAAGACATAAGTCTCAAGGCATTTTGAGGTATAAGCCACAAAATCCAAAAATTACATAAAATCAAAATGATAATTTTTTTTTTGTATACTAATCTAACAATATATTAAAAGTTTTCATAAAAAATAAATTGACATATATATAAAACATAAAAAGCCAAGATATGAAGTGTGAAATAATAAGTTGTTTAAAATTAAAATAAAATCTAAATATCACAATATTAAGATAACATAAAATATAGTTCAACTCAAAATTTTATCTTTCCTAAATCCCAATATCATATTCATTAACATGCAATTCAAAAAATAAATAGCAATGACATAACAACTCAAAACTCATCAGCATTGTCATCACTAAGAGGGTCTTCATTTGAATCATTGTTAAGATGAACTACTCTCTCCCTACCTCATCTCCTATGGAGTTCAATATCTCCCAATCAGCTTCTTCTACTTTATATCAATTATCTTCCTCTTCCCTAAATATTTTTGAATAATATGAAGATGGGTAATACATTAAGGAAAATAAAGTCTAAGAAAATTATATTATTTATATATCTTTTTTGATTTGTTCTTCAGTTGTGATGGATGTAGATGTTCTATGACCATCAAAAAAATCAACATTTAAATCTTCCTCTCGTAATTCAGAAAGCATCACATCCACTTCATCATCTACAAACTACTCGTCATCAAACGTCATATCCTCACAAATCAAAGGATCATCGTCATCCTTTAACCCTTTTTTCTTCAAGTTCATGTCTTTGAGTTTCCTATTGTACATAATGTACACTAACGAATTCATCCTCAATCTTGACAAACGATTTCCCCTCTTTGTATGCACTTGATTGTAGGTGCTCCAATTTCGTTCACATCTAGATGTAGAGCACGTTAATCACAAAACTTTCACATCAAAACATTGCAATTATGGAGTATCATCACCAAATTGAATTCACCACTCAACTAAGATTTATATAAATGAATATAGTCAATACTCAAAGAACATTTTTTTAAAAAATGAGTAAAACAACAAATGAAATTACCTGGAGATCATTTGGAAATAATTTCTTTTACCTGTTGTAATAAAAAAAATCATATTTATTCCTAAAAGGCACCAATTACATGTCCGCATTTGATTTTTCAGTTGCATCAGCTATCAGTTGATCAATGTAATGATGCAGTCCTAATTTTATCTCAGGATTTGTAAACCTATTTTCTACATATTTATATTGAAGGTTTAAGTAATAGTCTGCTGCATGCAAGTGATGGTGAAGCTGTAGCTCCCAAATATCATAAATAATATTCCAAATTTATCTTTAACTTCCCTCTTCACCCCTTAAGTTGTGAGCAATCATTTCCTTTGTTTCTTCAATAGCATTATAGATGAAACTCATAGCAGGCTTTTTCTCTGCATCCACCATCCTTAAAACTTATACTAATGATCTAGTGATTGAGATGGTGTATAAGGGGCTTTACTAAAATTTGTCATTTAAAATAATCTTTCTAATCTATTTTTTCTCAAGTTTCTTAGCACATGCACAACTAAACCATTGGGTGGAGGTAAACAAAGAATCCAAAGGGTTTCTAGCATCCAACATACTCCGTAATGTCAAGCGGTTGCAAATCTTATTGATGCTAGTCTCAAAATTTTTTTTCTTTGAAAATTTCTTCATAAGAGTCAAAACTCAAGAATGGTTGTAAATAAATTTAGTTATCTTCTTTGCTTTGCTAAGCGTATTCTTGTGCTGACGCAGCTCCCTAAGCTTCTCAAGAATGATATATATGCAGTGTACAACACATGGAGTTCAATACAAATGTTTTCTCTTCTCTATAACTTTTTCCTTGCAGTTTTTTTAAGCACTGACATTATATGTTACCAATTGGACTACTAAATGCTCTACAACCTCCTAAACAATGTTATCTAGTTATCCAAAGATGAACTCAACATCCTTGACCTGATCAAATGCCTCAATTGACTTCAGAAATACAATGATGTAAGGATTATTAAACAAAATATTTTTTTAAATTTCTATTTTTCATATATAACCAGCCATATGATATAACAGTTATACCTATTTGGGCCAAAATATTTTTACTTTCCTCAATGCTTTTTTCAATATTGTCCAACTCTTTCAAAATTCACTTTCTCAAATCATACATGGTTAGAGGTTTAAACCCTCTCACATAAGCTCCAACTGACCAAATCATGTTATAATAAGCAGGCGATGATACAAAATTAAATAGATTTGCATTTTCACAGAAAAAGATGCTTATATCTATATATACTATTTTTCGTGCTTCCTTAGCATTCTCTGGGATCATCCTCTGTGCAGTAGAGGCATATTCTCTGATGTTTGTACCATATAATAATCCATGCAACCCCTTGCACCCCTAGAACATATGAGATTCATTGAAAAAGATGAATCCCGACTGCTACGCTCACTCTCATAGTGGTGCCAACATCAACTCTGTCCTCGAACTGCTTCTGAGCAAGATGTTTTGACATGATAAACTTATTCATGTATGTTTTTTACTATATTAGGAACTTTAGTGCAAGGTGCAACAATCTTGTGGGACCCGGAAAGGTGCTCTTTCATCATAGTCACACCACCCTTCATTACTTTGTCACATTAATTATATTTCAAATATACATATAATTTGTCATTGTCCCCTACGTTCACTTGAGTGTTATGTTTCCATTATGGATCCTTCTTATGATCCGATGTAGCTTTAAATCTACTTCTAAACATCATTTATGAAACCCTACAATTAAATATTAAATCTTCAAATTTAACGTAAATTAAATTTCGAGCAACCCAAAGCGTTTTCATGTTTTCAAATGAAGCCATACTTAAGTCTGTTAAAAATTAGACTAGGTAATTTGAGCAAGTACAATGAACACTAAAAGATGGTATTAATCACCAAAAGAAGAAAGATTATCAAGAAAAGGAATAGATTGAATGTGAAATGCCTAAAATTGTGCAAGACTTGCACCAATAGAACAAAAATCTCATAAACACGAAATAGGGATGACTGAAGAAAAATAATTCATAAAGTTGACCATAAATTTTTTAGTTAAAGCAAATAATCATGATGAAAATTCACATAACTTATAGTGCTTGAAAGCATTTAATTGCTCCCAAGCTATTCATTCGACAAGACTCTATTCCAATGTAGATGTTGTTAATAATCCAACATCATTTGGACAGATGCATTTTCTCCTGATCACCCACCTAATCTAATTCTCATAATACTTGATCATTTCCTTACAAAGTCAATAAAAAACATATAAAGATATTTTCCTTGCTCAAGGTTACTTTCATTCATTTCTTAACTCAAAAAGTTTCTCTATGATCTTTGTAATATAAAAGCAAATTGATCATGTTGTATCAATGTGATTTTCCTAATCTTTATTCCATCATTCTTTCCATAACATTGGAGGAATCAAAAGTTAACTCCAGTATAGTTATCACTATTTAAATCTCCCTATAATAATTTATCCTCTCTGTTCTAACTTAAAAGTATATCTTGCATGAAAATGATTTAGTATATTTGATCATAAAAAAATATGAGAAAAGCATAAGAAAGATACATACAAAAAATGGGAGAAACTAATGCAAGAAATCCTTAAACTATGGTGCACGGACACGACATGACCCGGACACAAGACACGGTTTTTTTAAAAAAAATATAGGACAAGGGTGTGGCATGGATACGACATAATAATTTTTTTAATATAGTATATAGACATTAAGGTAACATTATATTAGAAATTACATATAATAATAAATCAATGTAATGATAACATGTTTAGCTTATAACAAATCAAGAGAAAGATTCACAACCTCCAATATTCCCATATCATCAACGGGCTCGAATCCATCTCCAACAATATCCCACATCTTGTTATCCCCTGTCGTATAAAGTGAGGTCTTCCTTGATAAAATATAAAGATTTGATAAAAATTACCTTACAGTTTTGAGATGTTAAATGTACTTCCAAATTGATCAAATTTGATATAAAACAAAGTGGAGATTGTTAGTATATTTTTATATCTATTTATTAGTATTTTCTTGTTGTTGGTATTTGTAACTAACCCAACATATTTAATTTGTAATTGTTGTAGTGTATGGTAGTTTTTTTATTTTGCTTTAATATTGTAAAGCCTTTGTGTGGTGGTAGGTATGGATTCTGTAAATACCGAAAGATCACATATTTGTTAATACATTTTATGAAATCAATTCCAAATAGTTTTCCTATTGGTTTTATTTCGAAAATTTTCCTCTTGTTTTTATTTCCTTCTACTTCTCTTCCTGTTAAGATAAATATTTGTGAACTATTCTAGAACAAAAACATAACAATTCTTCAGCCCGACTCCATGATTAGTTGCTTCAACCACCAAAAATCCTCTTGTATCCTGTTGCTTCAATAAAATACTGCAAGCACTAACGAAGGGAGAAAAAAATGGCGAAATCCACTTACAGGACTTGATGAGATGCTCAGTTGGCTCGCCTGCGCGCAGAAATGGTTCGCGACTTGGTCTCGGCAGTGTGCAGAAACGACGATGGAACAGGAAAGGAGTGCTCGGCTTGGCCTCGCGCGCTCGCGAAAATGATGAAGGAAGGGAAATGATGAGGGAATCGTGCTATCCATATCGCCTCAGGTGTTTGCCTCACCCATTGCACTAAAGTAATACGAAGGAAACTCCGCCAAATAAGAAGGGAGAAATTAGGGCTTGGGTGCTCTGAGCGGAGATATAAAAAGAATTTTTTTATTTATTTATTTAGTTATTAAATATCTGGAGCACATGAAGTCGAATACGAAGGAAATAAGAATATAGATATTATGTTTAGACTTTTCTTAATAATAATAGCTTTTAAGAGGAGAACGCCTCATCGAAGTGAGGCAAGGAGCGCCTTTGTTTATTTGAGGTGTACACCTTGCGTATCAAGTTCAAAGTGTTCGCCTTGATGCGCAAAAGGCCTGAATTACACTAAGGCACGCTTATTGTTGAGCAATTTTGAACCATGAATACACCAATAAAAATAAAAACTTTATTTTCATTTAGGGTGCTAAGATCATTAAAGTCAATCGCATTCTCAAAGTCTTTATTAAAAAATTTAGCAAAATATCTCATTCGCCTTCGTTGAATATCCTCTTCTAATAAAAATACTTTTAGATCTTCATCCTTGATACACTTCACTTGAACTAAATCCTTACTACTCATATCCTTTTTTTAGCTAACTTATACATATATATTTGCTCCCCTTAGTATCAAATATATTATATAAAATTATAAATCATTACATTTCAAATTGATTTCTTAGACTCATTTCTGCTTCTGTATATCTTTTCCAATTATTTGAATTTTTACAACAAAAATAATTTTTTTAATAAATATTCTTATTATTTTATCTTTTTTTGAACATTTTGATTCCACAACCAACTAATTTTATTATTAATAGTTTTTCTCTTTGATGCTCTAAGCACATTTTTTGCAATATTCTTAATAACACTAATTACTTTTTTGCACATAACATTAGCATCCTCATACACAAACAAAGTTTTGAGATATAGAATCTTACTCTCAAAAATATTTTATTAATATTCTTTAAATGCTCTCATCTAATCCTAAAACAACAATCTATTTTAATTTTAATATTCTGCCCACTCATTTTAAAGTTCAAAACTAATAAGAATACTGGGTATATAAACTCTCACTCGAAATAACTTTATAATCTTTGTAATCTAAATGATTTTACTACATTCATTCTTGTAAGTGATGAATGCTCATCTCTTTTCTTGAATAAGGTATTAACAATTACAAAATCATAAGCTAAAAAAAAATCTAATATGGTCTTACCACATTCATTAGTCGCTCCAAATTCATAACCACCATGAATATTTTTAAAATCATCTACCTCTCTACCAATATGTCTATTTAAATATCCTCCAATAAAAACTTTCTTTCAGATGTATCTTTTGTATTATATTTTTATGTCATTCAAAAATTTTAATTTTGAATATATATGCAAATATACTTGAGTATAAATGTTTATAATATTAATAATCTTAGCATCAACAACAATCTTTAAAACTATGATTCTATATCTAATTCTAATAATTTTTACAACATTATCCTTTAAAATCTTGCCTATAATCACACATAAACCATTTCTGGTATGAGTCTTACCAGAATATCATGACTTAAATCTTAAACTATCAATCTCCTTAGCCTTCTCTCAAACCCATTTAATTTCTCGAATGCAAAGAATATTAATCTTCTTATGAATCATAATATCTATTAATTTCATTAATTTATCTGTAAGGAAACCTATATTTCAAGTTCCTTTCTTAATTTTGAAATTATGGACTAGCTTCTTTGCCCACATTCGTCCATGATGTAGGAACTTTTGCCTATTTAACACTGCATCCGGGAGCCATGCAGCGGCCCTTGCTCACTTGTCATTATATTCTGGCCACACAACGCGTCGCTTCCAATGAAATCCACTTTCCAGTTATCAATAATAATAATAAAAAAAAAGAAACTACAATTTGCTAGTAAATGCTTATATGCTTTCTTAGGTTACAATAAAAACATAAAAAGAGAAACCTTACCCAGTTCATCAGGAAATATGGTATAAATATCAATCAAAAATTAAATTAAATGTTTCAGAAAAAAGAAGAAAAACAAGCTAGTAGAAGACATACCTTCAAAACAGTTTGACGTAATTAGTGATTTGAGGTCCGAGGGGCATAAAGCCACATTATTACAGATCTGATGAAGTCGTAATATATGTGCAGTACAGTAGATTAATTGCGCAATATGGTGTTAGCATTAATATACTCCCTCAGTGTACTTCTTGCCTCTGATTCCATCTTCTCATGCTGCTCACGTTCTTCAGAAAAGAGTTCCACAAAGAAAGTTTCAACAGTTCTTGATGGCAGTCCAACCAAACTATTGCTTCCATTATGAGTTCCTTTCATTCTCCGTAAGGAAAAACTTGCCATCAAGGCCTACAAAACAAATAAATACATAGAATCATATTGGTTAAAAGTCACTCTCTACATTCTAGACTGCCTTTCCTTCAAGAAAAAAAAAAATAATGGCAGTTTAACTTTATTAGTTGCATTATCTTCCACAGTGACATGCTCCACGGTCATACAAAAGTTTTATAGACCAACTGTCCAAGTAGAAAATATAAACTTTTATTGGTTAATGGAAGAATAAATTTTGTGGCATCTCGTTCCATCTTGTTTCTATTTTATGCATTTTATTGCATTGTTTCCCAAATAAATAGAAACACTATCTAAATGTTGACAAATTTTGAAAAGTGAACATTTCGAAATGTGAACATAAATACAAATCCTATCACATCTTCTTGCCTCATTCCATTCTTTCCAAGAGCATAACACATAATTGAAACTTGCAATGCATTTGAATCATGATTTAGCTTAAAATATCTTCAGTTGTTACTAGTGCAAAAGAGCTATATTGATATAAATTCAGATGCAGTTCTTTAACATGAGGTGTAAATTGGGCTTACTTGGACATAGTTAACCCCCTTCTCAATCCTTCCAATTGCATAAAAACTAAATTATCGATGAAGTAAAATGACAATTTAATGCAATCTAGGTACATAACATTAGTAAGGTCCTTAGTCTTTATCATCATTAGCTTTATATGAACTATGTTATGTTAGCACTTAAAATAGATTAAAGATGATAACATCATTTGTAAAAGAGGACAAACCAAAAGGGAACTAAAATAGAGTCTGATGCACCCTTTTTTTTTCTTTTTCTTTTTTTTTTCTTTTTCTACACCCATTATAAAACATACCTTCAACCAAAAGTTTCAGTTTGTGGGGGTGTAATCCAACCACTTGTATTTATGCACCAATATATTTTCACTAATCCAATGTGAGATTAAATTAAATATGCTCGCATGTCTTAGAATAAGCACCCAATGTTGGTAGATAATAGTTAAATAGGGAATCCTCCATATAAGGCCAAAGCAAAAACTAATTCATGTACTACTTCAAATAAGGAAAAAAAAAACCCTATTTCAAGTGGTTTTTTTTTTCAAGAATTCAACGCATGCATTCATCATCATTGACTTTTATCCCAACTACGAGGGACCAGCTTCATAAATCCTCCTCTAGCCACTACCAACTATAATATTAAACATTAAAATCCAAAATAAATACAAACATAACACTTATGAATAGAGATTGGCAAAGCAAGTGGAACACGCCGCTCTTCGCAGTACTGCTAGTAACATTCAATCAAAATCTATGTTCCACATAGATATTGGGTGATCCATTAGTTGGTTTAGTTTAACCCAAAAATTCTATCAAAGAGATGTAGTAAGATTAGGGGAAAAAATGGAAAAGATGTTGAAAAAAAACAAGAAATAAACAACAAATAAATAAAGTTCTCTTACTTGTAAGTGTGCTATTCCGCTAGCGCTCCCTTGATCCAATGGATGTTGGACAAGTCTCTGCCAATAGTTCTTAATTGAGAACGGAAGAAACCTTAAAACTGCCATGAGAGAGTACAAATCAAAGGAATTATTCTTTATTGGAGTTCCTGTTACTACCCACCTCCTCTCAGCCTTCAACTCAACAACTGCTTTAGTTTGTTGTGATAAGAAGTTCTTAATAACATGGGCCTAATCCAAAATAACTCTCAACCACTCTATCTCCTTCAGAGGGGAATGTGATGAGCTAAACTCCAAAGCTAAAGTTTTATATGCTGTCAGCACAATATCATGGCTCAGAAGCAAATCCACTTCCTTTTTGTGCTCCGCATGATACAAATACACCTGTAAACTACCAGGTCTAGTATGTTGCTCCAGTTGAGCTATCCAAGTCGTAAGGACCAATGATGGGCAAACAACTAAAGTTGTTTTGGGGCTTGAAACCTTATATTTTCTATCCAAAAAGCCACCATTATAATCATCAACATCTATTTTATGTTTCTTCCTAGAACTCACAACCCTTTTGTTACCAGACTTGTGCTTCCTTGCTCTAGATGTTCCAACGTCGTCTACTAGGGTATAAGAAACACTACTAACTAGTTTATTAGAAGCAATCAAAGATAACAAAGTGAGGGTTTTACCCAATCCCATGTCATCACCAAAGATTCCACCCTTGAGTGGCTCTAGCCGGTCATTTGTCAAGTGATTTCTCAGCACTTTGAGAAAGGCCCCATTCTTCTCCTTCCAAAATAATGGCAGGTCTTGTGAGTTCTCCCTATGGACCAACCAACCCAACCCTTCCTTCTGGTGAGGAAACAACTCGGTCAAGATGACAACCTTAGGAGGTTCAAGAAGCTCAATCCCCTTCCCCTCCTTCCCCACAAGTGCAAATATCTCATCGACCCTTCGCCGCTCCTTGGAAACATTAGTAGAGGTGGACTCATTGACAATGACAGACTCAGATAGGCCGAACTCGTGGTCATTGGGAGTGAAGAGATGAAGGCTACCGTCTTCAATGGCGCATTGGACTGTGGGGATGGCATCAGAGAAGGCGAAAAATATGAATTTGGTAGGGAATACGATAGGGACTTCTGCCATTAGATGGGGGCTTGGGAACGATGGACTCCACGACGGAGATGATGTGAGAGTCGAGGAGAAGAGCAAGGACAACCGCAAAAGTGCGCTCGATGTGATCGACTTGAACTGCACTGGAATTAATTATGACATTATTCATCTTGTTGGCAATCTGCCAAAAAAAATTTCATATCATTATTTGTATTTTGTCTATAAATTTTCTAAAACTAAGTTATTAGTTATATACATTAGCCTTATTTCAAAAGTTAAATATAAATTATTTGCATTTTTTCCTTTTTAACAAATTATTATTGTCATTATTTATATAGGATTCCAAAAACCTTAATTTAAGAAAATAATCAATTTAAGTTTTACTATGTCTATTCTTTTAAGTGATGAGATGCCCCTCTCTTTTATTAAATAAAATATTAAGAATTACAAATCATAAACTAAAGTAAAATCTAATATGATCTCATCACTTTAATTGCTCGCTCTAAATGCATAGCTATCATGAATACTTTTAAAATATTTGATAACTCTACTCGCATGTTCATTTAAATTCCCTTAAATTAAAACTCTTTCTTCAATATATATCATATACATTAATTCTTCTAAGCCATTCTAAATTTTTTTTTAAACATATATCCAAACTTACTTGATGAGAATAAATACTTGTAATATTAGTGATCTTAGAATCAACAATAAATGTTAAAGCTATAATTTAATCTCTATTTTTACCAATTTATATAATATTATCCTTCAAACTCTTATTTATAAAGCCACCTAAATCATTTCTAATATAACGTTGAGATATACACCATAATTTAAAACATAAACTATCAATCTTCTTTACCTTTTCCCTAACTCATTTAGATTCTTAAATTTATAGAATGTTTATCTTCCTATGAATTATAATATAAATTATTTTATTAATTTGTTATAAGAGTACTATATTTTAAGTTCATATCCTAATTTTAATTATATATACTAGTTTCTTAGCTCACATTTGTCCCGGATGTGAGAACCCTTGTTTATTTAACACCACTCAAGCATCAATCTAGCAGCACTTGCACAGTATTTGATGAATTCAAGCCATAATATTAACACAATATATTAAAGGATTCATGTCATGATTGCTAAACAAGTTTTAACACATTTTATAACCTAGCTAATACAACCCTTCACTTTTCTAATCTAAGCCTTCGGACCCAGTAAAATATACATTTTTAATAAAAATGTATTTTAAGAAAACATAGACATGTGTTTCATTTGGTTGTCGAGTGATTGACACCTATTGACCTCGATTTTCAACAATTTATCCTCGAGCACCTTTGATCGACTTAATTAGATCTCATCAAATCCAGTTTGACCTCAAGTCAACTCAAATTGAGTCGAATTAGACTCGACCATGTTCAATCACGCCTAAGTAATTTATTTTGACTGCGATGAGTTCAATTTGCCCCAAATCGATTTCAATTTGAGTTTAATTTGATTTAATCAGATTGATCAAGCCTAATTCGCCTTTAAATCAAACTAATTTGAGTCAAATCCACATCCAAACTTAACTCAAATTGGCCTAAATAAATTCTAAATAAATTCCAAATTGCTTTTTAGTAATTTTGAATCCAATAGCAAATCTAGAAATGCAATTAACGGCTCTTATTTGATCAAATTCCCAAGCCTGCCATGGTCAAACCCCTCATTGGTGTGGATGTCCGTTTTAGTGCATATCTGGGTATCTCAGATAAAGACTCGAAGGGAGCAATGTCATTTGAGCTTTGAAGAACAGAGCAGAGTCGGGAAAAAGCAGAGAACGAATGACATTAGGGGCAAAAAAACTCCTCTCCCTCTTTCGCTGGCAAAAAAGGCTCTCACACGACCCTTCTTCCCCCTCTCCCTTGCTCTAGATTTGTGGAAACAAGGAGGTCGAAGCCCCCTTCCACTCTCTCGTCTAGGGCATTCGAAGGCCTGCTCTCCCTTCTCTCTTTCTAGTTTGCAAGGGATTCAAAACCCTTTTCTCATGTAGGAAACGGACTACCTCCCTCTATCTCTCTTGCTTTGATCCATAAATTTTTATTCGGTCCTCCCACCTGACGCAGCTCTACGTTTGATATACGTTAAGAAGGCGCCACGCAGCTGTTGCAAATCTATTTTCATGACTTATGTTTTGATGATAGACAAACACTATTGATTCTCTTGAAACTGCATATTGCTTCTAACTTCAGGAATCGAAGATCGGACAACAGACGAAGCAGTTCAAGATTACGTAGGTCTAGGGTTGAGTGAGTCTGTACCTGTTTCTCTTCTTGAGTCTATTTGTAATTATCAAGAGAACTGATGCAAGTACCCTACACACACACTTGAGAGAATTAGAATTTCTATTTTACTCAGATCGCCTGGACCGATAATACATCGGCCTGGACGATCAGGCTTAAAATAGAAAGTCTAAATATATCTTAATTAAAGCCAGCCCGTCATTAACAGATCGCCTGGTGTTGGTGGAATTTTGGAAAAATAGTTTGAAAATATTAGTTTTATTTGGGAATTTAAAACTTGAAATATCTAATTCTAGAGTCGAATCAACTCATATTTGAAAAAATATATCACCCGAAGGCACAAAAATAAATTCCAATAACGGTTCAGACTTTAATTATGAAATTCACTTGAATACTCATGGCTAGATTCTAAAAGAGAACTTCACACAGCCCGAGGGGACAAGGCTAAAGTTCAACTAAATAATCCAGTTATGATATTCAAAGGAGTGTGATTTTCGAATTCATATCCAAAGCCTTATCAAAGAAGGATGTATCTCCCGGAGGAGGCAACACTTTAATGATAATTCTTTTAATATGATAACGGCAATCGTCTTTAACTTTTTCCCAAAGAAATCTAAGAGATTTTTTTAAAAAAAAAGATTAATTTTTGAAATCAGGTGTGTGTGGTTCCAAATCTCCTACGAGCGCAAGCCCTCGTAGTTAATTTACATCGAGGGAGACAGAGTCCCCTACGAAAACTCTCGATTAAAATAAGAATGAAATTTGTTAGATTTTCTAGAGTGATATAAAAAAATGAATAGGATCTTTTGGAAAATCAAAAGGAAATGGATCAAGGTTGAACATTTATTAACAAAATCGGGGAAGAGAGATTAGGGACACCTTGAGATTCAGAACCATTCGGAAGTTGTCCCAACTTGCTTCTAAGTGTTGGCTATATATTTATAATTGAAAGGAAACTTTAATTTAAGTTAGAAGCAATTTATAGAATATTGGGGTTATATTCCCGAAAATTTTGGATTCTTATAATCAAAGATCGCCCCGATCCTAATCTAATTTGGAGACACTGGACCACAGTCGTCCGAACCTAACTAATGCATGTGCCAAGATGCCTGGACATACCCCACGCTGTATTAGGGACCAGCTATCACCTAATTAATAAAAGAGACGAGTCCAATCTTTTATGAAAGAGTTTAGGACGTTGTACTTAAAGTTTTAGAGAGTTTAGGCGTGACATCTAGAAGTTTCCTAATTGGGTTCGACTTATGTTGGGTGCTAAAATGCTAAAACAGATGCCAATTAAAATTTTGATTCTTTTAATTTGTTATTATTAATGCCAATGCAATGCTAGTCGATAACTCCAAATCAAATATGCTTTGAAATTTTAAAAACAGGCTTATAAATAAATTTTTTAGAAGACTAGACTTCCCAGGTCCGGCACCTCGTCCTCATAGGTCAGACTATCCGACTCTACCCGACACGCGGAAGGGTCTAAAATGAGGAGAAATAATGCAGAAATATGCATGCGACCCCGGGGTCGATCCACCCGGCTAATTCCTAGATTCGTTATCTTTCTATGTTATTTAGACTCTCTAAAAGTTAGACATTTAAGATTTTGAGTAGAAAAACTTTCACACCCCACGAGTCTCACGTATCCAGGCGAAAACAAAGCGGCATACAATCGCCAAAAAAACTAGAAAGACAGCACACAAATCCTAAAGGCATCAATTGTATCACATCAAATATAAATTAACAATTAATAATGTCCATAAGCGCAATTACCTGCTGTTATTACAAA
>NW_021319238.1:461214-464501 GCF_001605985.2 Dendrobium catenatum | reverse complement strand
ACTCTGAATTAGAGGTCATTTGATTGGTTTTTGAAGTATTTGAAAATTTACTGAAAAAGGCTTTTAGGACTTGGCCTTTTAGCATTGAATTTTGGTTTAGATTTCTAAGATCTGGGTAGATCCTTAGGTCGAGATTCTAGGAGGATCCTAAAGTTTGAATTGATTTAGAGATTAGATTGATTTAGGGTCATGATTGATCCAAGTGACCTCATACAAAAATGAGGTCAACAAGTTGTCAACTGGTTCTCCAAATCTTTAATATGCTCTTCGCCCCTAGCCCTTACGGACTCATCTGAATCGGACCCAGCAACCTGTGGGTCATCATCTCTAGCAAGCCGGCATCTACCAGGTTCAGCCTCCTTGTTGGAACCTCTAGTTTCGACCATGGAGACTCTGCCAACATAATCATCTTCTTCTCCGAGGAGGTCATCCAGGTCTGGATCAAAAGAAGCCATTCCCTCTTTATTTAACAGAATATTTCTTATTTCTTGATTTACCTCCTCAACCGGTCTATCCCCAATTGACTTAGGATCAAGGGGTAAGTATCCCTTATACTCAGCCATGTCAAACAACTCTCCAGAATCCAGGAGAGCAATGATTTCTGTAAGTTTTGGATTAGGATCTGACTGAGACTCTGTAACTGGCTCTTCTTTTATCTCAAGATCTAGGTCAATTCCTTCCTTCTCAACTGTCCCAAGATCGGTAGTCGGAGAAGTGGCATTGTCTACATGGAGAGGGACATATACCTCAGGAGGTGAAGCAGGAGCTTGTAGAGAAATAGCTCCTACATCAGGTAGGGTAAGGTCCTCAGACTCCTGTGTAGGAAGCCTAGGAATGACACATAAATCTAGGCTGTCAACCGCTGGATCATCAACTGGAATCATCACCGAATCAGGAACTGGACTGACTGCAAGAGACCTATCTTCTGCATCAACTGGAGCACTAGGCTGAACATCCGTCGACTCAATCAAGACTGGAGGAGATTCAACTGGGACTCGTTGGAGTTGGAGAATGAACTTTGGGGTTCTTGGAGGTGGTGGTAAATTCTCCAACTTAGTTCTTTTTGGGACAAACTTCTTCTCGGGGGATTTGGGCCTCTTGCCCTTGATATCCAAATGCTTTAGAGTTTCATTCGCCTTAGGCTTGACAACTACTAAGGCCAACCTTACAGCTTTAGAAGGGGGTACCGGGGGTCTACCAACAGAATGGTGGCCTCTCTCGGACCCAGTCAACACAATACCCTCCATCTTGGAAGAAGGAGGGCGTGGCGCCTAGTGGTATGCATCAACTAGTACTGAAGTGACGGGCTGTCTGACGTACTTCTTATTTCTTCTAACAGGTTGTGGAGTCAAATTCTTTGCCTTAGACGCCTCTTCTTTTAACACTTCTTTTTGGAAGTGATGAGAGATCACTCCCTTCAACTGTTTCATGTACTGCTCCTTTGTTTGCCTAGATTGTGCAGCACAAGTATGGATTATGTTTCTCAAAGCCCTTGTTTTCTGCAGGTGCTTTTCTTTTGAAGTATTTTTAGTTGAGTAGTCGACCGGGCACGGTGGGGAACGGGCTATCCTAGCTATCCTCTCCTCCCCTTGAGCAGAAGCTAAGGGTTAGAAACGGCTCCCTTTTAGAAGGGGAGAGGAGACAGGAATAGGTATCTCCTCATCAGCCTCAGGCTCTACTTGAGCTAAAGTATTAAAAGGAATAACTCTCTTTGCCTTAGAGATCTTCTTTCTAAGTCTCCTTAAGTAGTTATTCTTTTGATTCTTAGTAGAAAAGTTAAGTCCAGAACTAGATCCCTCTTCAAAAACAGATTTGACTTCAGTGGGCGGCTCAACAACTGGCTCAGATTGTTTCTAGTCATTACTAATCACTGGCAAGGCGGGTGCAGATCCCACAATCAACTCAAACACTGGAGGAACTTCCTTACTGGCATCCAAACTAACAATTTGGTGTCCATCCATAGATAGCTCAAGGGTACTGAATCCCATTCCAAAGATGATAGTGCTCCCTTGGTCATTAACAGTTGAGGACAACGCTCGGTCGAAAGAGAAGATAAATTGGCCAGCCATTTGAATTTTCTGAAAGTTAAAGAAAGGATTTGAATTAGATTTCTTTTAAAAGAAGTGGAAAGGAGTTTGTTATTTTGAAACTTGAGGCTTGTAGAATAGTCTCAACCTTCCAACACATGTTGAGTGGTAAAAAAAAAAACACCCAACACACGTTAGAAGATAAAGAGACCAAATACATGCCGAAAGGAACGTCTTCTCAAAAGGTCAACATATGTTAGCCCATAAGATGGTTGTATGAGGTAACATATGAAGGTTTGGAACTTGGAAGAAATTGTTATTATCTTTCTTTCAACATTTTTAAGGGAATTTGAAATTTAAATGATTTAAGATGGGGTTTTTTCTATGGAATCCAAAACACAACGGACAGAGTTTCCCCTTGCCCGAAGGCTTATGGAATTGTAAGAAAAACCCAAGTAAAGTAGGTAGTCTAACCCTTCTTACTCCTAAAAGTTCAAGGGGAGTAAAGGGATTAAGACTAAAATACTTCGAACTTTCTTAAAGTAAAAAATTTTCAGAATCCTTTCAACTTGGAAAGCAAAGGTATATTAAATGTGATATTTGTTAATCAAAATTTCTAAAAAAAAAAGAATATTGGGGGACCTGATTTGACATTGTCGCCTCATAGAAAATCCTAGGGCAGAAGGTCAAAATCAGGACGGTTAAGTTAGCAAATGACAAAATTTTGGGAGGTAGAACCTCTCTTTTAATGTTTTAAAATTGTTTTTAGATGTTGGCCACACTCGCCCAAGGAAGAAATGGGTTGAGGGACCAACGGAAGGAAGGTAGTTAAGACTACCGATGAAACAAAATTTCATTCACATCAAAGATGGAGAGAGAGATTTGTCCCACCGGGCGTGCCATTTTTTTGTTGGTGCAATTTTGAAAACAGGTTTTAAAAATATTAGTTTTCTTTGAGAATTTTAAAACTGAGATTGAATTCTAATTCTAGAAGTCGAATCAACTCGTTCGGAAAAGTATATCACCCCGAAGGACGAAAATAAAATTCCAAAATGGCATTCAGACTTAGAATTAAGAAATTCATCTTGAATATGTTGCAAATCTATTTTTTCATGGCTTATGTTTTGATGATTGACAAACACTACTTTTTGGATTACTTGTTGCTTCTAACTTTTCAGGAATCGAAGATCGGACGATCTAGAAGAAGCCAAGTTCAAGATTGTGTAGGTTTAGGGTTGAGTCAGTCTGTACTTTTGATTT
>NW_021319238.1:458971-461114 GCF_001605985.2 Dendrobium catenatum | reverse complement strand
CTAACAAGGTAGAGAAGTTTTAATATGATGCATGAAAAGCCCTCGGTGAGTCCGGGCTTACTTCCTAGGACCGTTTAGAGTTTCTATCTTATCTTAAAAATTTTATTTGATTAGAGTAGAAGAATTTTTGACAAACCCCTAAGAGCCTATAATCGTATTCCAGGTCAAATTAAATACGACATGCAAACAAAAAAGACGAGAAAAACATACAGTTCTATTGCGCAATCAATTTAAATAAATCAATCAAATTAAATATCTCAAATTGAATGTCCATAGGCAAGTGTCATTTATTATTACATCACATAATTTACAGAAAAGTAAAGTGGCCGGGCACCACTAACAATAACCCGGATTATATCCTAAGACTTAAATGATTTTGAGATTTGGGATTCTTCTCGTTGCCCGTTTCTTTATCTTTTAATGAACTTCCTGATTCATCGGTTCCGGATATCCAAATGGAAAGAAACTCCCCCTTGAATGGGGTGTTATTATATGAAATTTGAAATGCATTATTTGAGCCACACTTGGCCAAGATCTTTTTATTTAAAGGGGATCTTAAGCGCAGCAGGTACCTGTGCAAAGAGTATATATATTTGATTTTTATTAACTGCCCCCTTTAATTTTAATGCCCTGTATGAGCATGACCATCTGCACAAAACTAGATTAGTATAAAAAGATTGCTCCTAACCTAAGGGTATATCTAACGCACAAGCAACCACAATAGAATGTGCAGCAAACAGGTAAGTAAATAAACATACCAGTTCTAAACTAGCAAACAACATGCAATGAAAACTCAAAAACTAGGCACACTGCAGGAAAGTAAAACACCGGCATATCCTAAGACTAGAGTCGGTGATCCTAGAAAACCATCTAAAGTGTGTGAGGTAGGTTGTGTGATTTTGATATGTCCTAAGTAGGGTATTTGATTAAAGTTGCTTAAGATTCGATTGGTTGAAAGGCTTAAGGGATATTTAATTAAAATTTAAATCTTAATGACTTTCAATAAATTTTAGAATTAATTCTTAATTATTTGTTTGAAACCACCTTTGTTTCACACTGAGGACGTAAAGTTTATTTCACCTTCCTTAGGGCTAAGCAAAAAGCCTCGTAGGCCTGGGTTACCTAGTGGTACCCGATATGATTAAGTATTTTGATTTTATTAAAGGTTAAGGGTTGATGAATTTTATTAAAAGTGTTTGATTACTAATCTTAATGGTTGGTTAACCATTTCTGGAGTTTTTAAAACAATTTTGAGTTTTTAAGAATTTTTGGAATATTTTAATCATTTATTAAATGGTCAAAAGTTGACTTTTTATTAAGAATGTTTTTTTTGGAAAGTTAGAATTTTATTAAAATACTAGACCTTAATGCGATCAGTTATACTATAAGTACGTTGAAATCGGATTTTTCTACATTGAGTTATGAAGGTTTGAAGTTTTGAACTGATTTTGACTTACAGTTGACCGGTTTGTTGACTTTTTGAATTTGATGATTTTCTGGAACTTTGATATTTTTAATAAATATTATACATTTTTATGAGTTGAATACAAGTGAGTTTGGTCAATTTGGAATTTTCAAGGATTAGTTATGAATTTTTGAAGTTTATGTATTTATTAGAATTTTTAAATATCTTTAATTAAAGGGCATTTTTACAATTTTGCTCCAAATGAGATCCCAACTCCTTGAAATCAGCCCCAAAGGTCAGTAATGACCTAAGAAGAGATTCTCAAGTGTTTGGAAAATTTTTGGAATTTTTAATTATTAATAAATAATTGTATTAATAAAATATTAATTTTTACTTAAAATTAAATTAAGGTTTAATTTGTTGTCAAATTAAATTGATTTTAATTTTCTTTAGTTAAGGGTTCAACTCTGGTGAGTTAGAGGTATTATACAAATTTTTTGGGTTTAAACTTGATTTATTAGAATTTTTTAAGAAGTTTTAATGGCTTAATTATGGTTTAATTTTAATTAAGTTAATTAAGTGGATTAATTAATTTAAAAAAATCAGTAAAAAAATTCCCTAAGGCTAAGAATGTCACTAAGTTCAAGTGGTTTAAATTTCAAGTTCAATTAAGGTTTATCCTAGTTAGAATGAAATTTCTAAGTTCTCTAATCAAAGTCCTTAATTTTTGTCCTTAAT
>NW_021319238.1:440038-458379 GCF_001605985.2 Dendrobium catenatum | reverse complement strand
TAAGTAATATTAATTTAAAAAAATGTAGTAATTAGTTCTGTAATAATCTTATTATATCAAATATATTTTTTAATATTTAAAATAATTTTTTTTAGCATTTTTTTTAATTTAAAATGATTTAATATAAATTTAAAGTTATTTTAAATATCTCTTGCGGCGGGATGCCATATGGCGCACCGTTACTGGGCCACTAGTGCGATGCCAATGATTGGCATTCAACAAATGGAGGCGGCTGGGGTCCACGCAGCTTCCACTTATCTACGTCAGCAATAGGATAAAGCCGTCCAGTCCTCCGCCTATCAAACGGATGATTGTGATCTCGTCAAACCACGATCCGAACAAGCGTGCGGATCGTGAGGTCGAATGAAGAGGCGGTATGATGGAGAATCAGCTGTCGATCAGATGATCAATGGTCTTAACTCCATGCACCTGAACGGAACCGGGAAAATGCCCTAGGATCGATTTTTTGGTTTGTTCAGGCGATTGGATCAATAAATATTAATGAAATTTTAAATATAAATTAAGGAGGTGAATAGAAATTTTGGGGAGCTTATTTTACAGAAAATAATGCATTAAATAAAATGTTAAATTAACTTGAGTGTCCTAAGATAGGTTTAGGGTTTTACAGTGATTTAAAGGACGGTTTATACCACTTTTGTATTCTCTGAGCTTGTAGACTGTCCATGATTAACTTCCCAGTCGAATCCATGCTTCAACACGCCATGAATCGCCTGGAATAAGGCTTCGATGGACTTGAGCTTAAGTTTGTCGAATCCACTCGCCGGCGGGGTTTGACGGCCGGATTTTGGTCGGGATGTGAAGAGGAGATGGTTGAAGGGTTGAATGAGAAGAGAGCTCGGCTGGAGAGGCTTGAGGTGGTGAGAGAGTGCTAAGAATAGAATGAGAGCCATTTCCTAGGGTTTTCCCTATTCAAAATGACTCCATATAGGATAGACGGTTAAGATTGATTCACCAGCTCCCTAGATGATGCCACATATCCAGGGAGTTGTTGGGAGCAGATGTAATCAAAGGACTAAATGACATCCTACATGGAAAGGGTGTTTTGTCCTCTAGTCCACATGAGAGTGAATGAGAGCCATTGGATTTTAATTTAATGGCTGAGATAAGCTCTAAGAAGCTTCTAGAGACTGCTAAAGCTATTGGAATGGTTTAGGGATGGATAAGATTAATTTAAGATGGATTTTGACCATCTTTGACCACTCCCAAACCTTAATTTGACCATTTGACTGGTCCCCCTGCCATGGGGCAGCTGATGTGGCATGGGGGGAAGTTCAGAAGCTGAAGTGATGGGTTAGAGGGAGTCTAGATGAGTTGGAGTAGCTTAGACTAAGGGATTTTGCCACTTAAGAGTTTGTTGACTGGTCAACTGACCCTATTGACTGCTGAGGTGGCATAGGGGTAGAGTATATTGAATGTTGGAGTGCTGGTTTGGTAGATTAGAGGGGGATTTGATGTTCAAGTATTGAGATTTTGAATGCCTTTACATACATGAAAAGGAGATTTGACCAAACCTTCATGGGTTGATTTGGTCAAAACAATTATGGCTTGACTCAAAATAGATTTAGGCGTGATCAAGGTATCAAATGGAATAAATCTAAGAACTTTAGGCCCTGATTTGATTGGATATAATGGTTTGAGTCAAGTAGGTCAAGTTTGATCAAAACTTGGGTTAAGTTGACCAGGTCAAATGTTGACTGGGTCAATGGCTCAAATCCAATCTAAATCACTAAAGGAAATTATTATAGGGGCTTGAAGGGATTTAAAGTTGATTGAAGTTCACTTGGTTTGAAAATCTCATTCAAACCCTTAAAGGGTGTTTGGGTCAGCTAGGTTGACCAGGTCAACCACGCTGACCTAGGGAGTGGGTCTGGGCTGGACAAGTTTGAAATAATATTTGGAACCTGGTGGATGTGTTTTCAAGGTTCATGTTGGTCATTAGGAATAAATGAACCTATTTGGGCCTTTAATGGGCTTTGAGTCAATCCTGGTTGACTTAATCAACCAAGTGGGTCCAGGGTCTGGAAATGAGTTCAACATATTTAAAGCGAAATTTAGAGTCTATTGGGTATGGTCCCAGAGTCTAAAGGGTTTGATTTGGCTAAATGGGCTTACTAGGCCCATTAAGGGTCATTTGGGTCAACCTTAGTTGATCTGGTCAACCAGGTTGACCCAAAGTCTGGGCTCAGACTTAACAGGTTTGAAATGATATTTGGAGGCCAATAGAAGTGGTTCCATGGCTTAAAGAGGTCATTCCAATCAAATCACCTGTTTGGACACATAAAGGGCTTCTTAGGTCAACCAGGTTAACTCAGGGTCTAGGAATGGGTCCAACATGTTTGGTTTGATATTTGAAATTTGCTGGAAGTGATTGCATTTGATTTGGAGGTCATTTGATTTGAAATGGGAATTTGAGCCCCATAAGAGTATTTTGGCCATTTTGACCCCTGGTAAACTGGGGGTCAAAATGGGTCCACCAAAGTGCAGTTTAATGTTCAAAGGGTTATAATCAAGGGTCTGGATATGATTAGAGGCTTTGGAGAAAGCTCTAAGATCAAAATCTACTGAATGGCAGGTCGAGTGGCATGGACTGTAAATATTTGAAGGTTTTACAGCCTTTGGATTTTGATTTAGATTCTTTGGTTAGAGACCTCAGAATGGGCTCAAATTTGGAGGGTAGCCTTCAGAGACATGTCCCGTCAGTATTCAACTGACATACCCTGAATCAAAGGCCATTTGGATGGGTTTCAAAGTGTTTGAAAATTCACTGGAAAAGGTCTTTAGGACAGGGCCTTAAGACTTAGGATTTGATTCTGGATTTTTGGGTTTGAGTTAGATATTGGGTTCGAATGTTTGAACTTTGGTTATCTAAATAATTTGTGATTGTTTGAGATAATCATAAATGATTAGACAAAAATAAGGTTTGATAGAAGGATAGTTCAAGGTCTGGATCAGGGATTGAGTTGCCTAGGAATCTAGACATGCTTGAATAGGTCTGAAATCTAGGTTGATTTGAGATCAGGGTTGATCAGGGATATGAATTGATTTAAATCCAACTCTATCCTAGAATATAAAAGTATTTTAGGGTCTGAATAGATCCTGAAGTAAAGAATCTAGAACGATCTTAGAATCTAAGAAAATCCTAGAGTCTGGAATCTAGAAGTCCTAAGGTCTGTATTCTAGGAGAATCCTAGGTTCAAGATAGGTCCTAGGGTCTGGAGTCTAGATTGATGTAGAGTCAAGATTGGTCTGGAATCTGGATGGGTCCCTAGTGACCTCAAACAAAAATGAGGTCAATAAATCTATCTATTATTTTTAAGTCCCCCATCGACATCCTTTAGACCTAAGGTTGGGTGATGTCTTTACTAATAATTCAAATCAAACATGTTTATTAGGTATAAGTCCCCCATCATCATCCTATAGACAAGAAGTTAGGTGTTGTCTTTCCTTAGAATTCAAATCAAATATGTCTATTAGGTATAAATCCCCTATCAGTAACCTTTAGACCTAGGTAAGGTGCTCCCTTACCTTAGAATTAAAATAAAATATGTCTATTAGGTATAAGTACCCCGTCGGCATCCTTTAGACCTAAAGTGAGGTGCTCCCTTTCCTTGGAATTAAAATCACATATTTGAATTTTTCATTAGGTAAATGCCAATAAAGGCAGTAGAACTCCATTCTACTACATATTTAGGTGTCCTTTTATTAACCTCACTTCTCTATTCATCAGGATCCGTCTAGACTCTTGCTTATTGATTTGATGGTTGATAATCATCAAGTTTTTAATCATCTAGAGTTCAATCAAATTCCAATCCAAACTTTAATCTAGCCTTCAATCAATATTCAATCAAGCTTTAATTATACACAATCATAAATAATCATCCATTTGATAGTGATTAAGGTGGATAAATATAACTTAGTTAGTCTAATCCAGAACTATATTCAAATTCAAGTTTCCATATTAAAATTCAAGGGTAGGGGCCCAAGTCATATAACACTTTTTTAGACCTTTGAATCTCCTTAAAACCTTGTCAGATGACCCTCGATTCATGATCTATATTTACATATTAATTAGGCATGTCCCTAATGTAAAACTCAAACCCTAGCTCCATATACTTAGGATTAAATAGCTTTTTAAAAAGCATATTTTAAGCCAAATGAACTACTCCCAATAAATTTTATGGAAATTTATCAAGTGATTTACGAGAATGATTAAATTTTTATTCCTAGGATTAATCTTGATCTGCATGTGTCTGTTTATTATTTGAGCCATTATTCATGCGATGAATGGCCCTGATCTCACTTTTTAGCCATCTGATTAGACTGTAGGTTTGATTATGCAGATTTGTTCCTTGTCTTGCTAGATCACGATTGTTCATCCAAATTGCATGCGAATGAATGACTGTGATCCCTTGCTATCTCGAATAAGTGATGCATGTCACCACATCAATGTGTCCCTCTGTTAATTGCTAATATTTTCCATAGTGCAATTATTGGCCATTAATGTCTGCCATTGTGTAGTTTTGATTTGATAAACTATTACAAATTTGAACCCAAGCACTATAATTTTTATGATAATAAATATTATTATTTCTATTTTCTGTTAATTATTATTATTTAATATCTATTTTGTTGTTCAGCTACTAATATTTTAGGTCCACAATTCATTTCTAACTTCAATCAACTCAAGATTGGGTAGATTACTATTGAATTTTTTTCTAGTTTCAACTTCAATGTACTTTAACCTTTCTTGAGTCAAGTCTTATATATGGTGGATACTAAGTTGAGTAACCTTATACATAAATACTCATGGGAGAAAGTTGGTGAGTTAGATTTTTTTTTGTTTTTTAAACTAATTGTACATAATGATTTATATTATACTAGATGATCAGTTAAAAAATAAAAACCCCAATTATGGCACCTTAGTTTATTGTTCAAAATTTGTGTCTAATCATACTGTAAGATTGTCATCATACTATATGATAGGTGACAATCATGCCTAAATTGATCATGTGATTAGGTGTTTAATTATCGTTAAATTATTTAATCATATTATTCAGGATGATTGGAGATGATCGTACTATACGACCAAATTTCTGTATGGGATGACATTTAAATGCCACCCCATATATTAGAAAATTATATAAGTGTTTGTACTGATCATATATAATGATCAAGATGATTGTACTATATGACCTAATTCTTATATGTGATGATATTATGCTTCCCCTCATACAGGATGACTAGATATGTAATTTTACTTAACATACAGGATAGTGTGCTAAATTTTATAGGATGATCAATATAAACACTTGAACTAATCGTACAGTGGGTTGTAATTTGTACTGGCTGAAAGTGTTATTTTGAACTAATAGTACAGGTCAATCTTGGATCGTACTATCTATTTAAAGTCTTTTATTATTCTATTTCATAAGACTTTTGGCTGCTAATTGTTTTTTTGAGGGACAAAGGAGGTGCTTAGGAGTACTTTGGGAGAGAGAAGAGAGGGGGAGATTTTTGAAAGGAAGATTTATGAGGGATTCAAAAGGTTACTTCAAGCAAGGTTCTTCTTCATCTTCTTCAAGCTTCTTCCTTGAACATTTGGAGGCTCCAGGAAGACTTATTGAAGAGATAGTCCAAGTTTCTCTTCCTTCTCCAAGAGTGAGAAAAGGATTATTATTTCTCTACTATCACAAAGAGGGTGAAAAAGGATTACGCGTTCTCTTCCTTCACGAGGAGGGGGAAAAAGGATTTTAGGTTATCTTCCTTTATTGGATTGGTGAAAAAGATTTTGTAAGGGCTTCTCCACCTTGTTGTGGGGGAAAAGGAGAGATACTAATTTTAGTGCAATACCTAGAAAGGAGTATTCTAGAGAGTGAACATAGGTCAGGTTAGAATGAACCACTACTAATTTTTGTATGTTCTATTTTTATTATTCTACACTTTTATTTTTTTATGGTTTATTGTGCGGTTGACTAACTTTGAATTTATTTTATCATAATTTTAATTTGATTTTGCATTAAGGGGATTAAGGTACTTTCTTTTTGTATAAGTTTTTAAAATAACTAATTCATCACCACCCCTCTTATTTAGCCTCGGGCTAGTTCCTTTAGGTTTAACAACTTGTATGAACTTTGAAGTGGTATCAAAGTAGGATTCAAAAGCTAAGTTTTAGAAAACTTTTAAAAAAATGATCCATGGATAATTTTGGTAATTGTAATTTTGTGAAAGGGTATTTAATCACGCGACCACCTTTATTTGATAATATTTCATTTGATTTTTTGAAAGTTTGCATGTATACTTTCTTGCAATTTATTGATTATTACATGTGGATATTAATTCAAGAAGGATATTTTGTACCTTCATATTTAGTAAATGGCATTAAAACTAAAATAACTTTTTTCTAAATGGAGTATAGATGATAGAGATTTGTGCCAACTGAATGCAAAAGGTTTAAACATTTTTTTGTATATTAAAATCTAAAGATTACATGTGAGTATCAACTTGCACAACTAAAAAACAAAATTTGGGTTAAACTATGCATAACCTATGAAGTGAAATAATCTAGGTTAAACATTCTACTCCATGATTATGAACCATTTCGTATGAAACCTAGTGAGTCTATTTCTGAAATGTATACTAGTCTAACTCAAATTATCACTTCTCTGCATGCATTAGGTAGAGAACTTACTAATCCTAAAAAGGTTAATAAAATTTTGCATTATCTACCTAGTTCATATGATGCAAAAAACACTATTATTACTTAATCCAAGGATTTAATGTTTATTCTATTAGAAACTTAGTTGGTTCACTCATTGTTTATGAATAAGGAGTGAGTCAAAGGCAAATTAATACAGGTAATAAAAGAAAAAAGAAAATAGTTACTTTAAAGGCTGATGGCTGATGATTCTAAAAGTGATAATTCTTTATCTAAAGGCGATGATGACATTGCTCTGATGAAAAGATAATTCAAAAGCTTTTTGAAGAAAAAGTAAACTCATCATCAGCAATAGAATAAAAGTAAAACTAATAAAATTCCAAAACTTCTACTAATTTCATTTGTTTTGAATGTAGGAAGCTTGGGAATATAAAGATTGATTACCCAAATATTAAAGCTCACCCAATCTTCTTTTCTTTTTTTTTTTTTTTGTTTTTTTTTTTTTTTTTTTTTGAAGAAGTGCAAACTTGCATTAAGAACTAAAAAAAAGAGAAGCTATTACAAACTAATCAAGTAGTGCAAATCTCATATTCCTTCTTCAACAAGTTGGACAAGGAAGAAGGAATATCAGAAGAAGTAAAAAAATCAAAACAATAACTATTGTCCAGTGTAAAAGTAGCACACAAGTCAACAACGTTGTTACAATTCCAAGAGGTGTGATGAAAGATAACCTTATTAAAGTCATGAAGGAATGAAATCTTCTCGGAAATCTAGTTATGAACCTTGGATTTCGTCATGGAGTCATGGAGAAATTTGATGATGTTGTAGTTATCTCCATCAATTATTAAACCTTTGCTTTCAAACATCCATTCTTTGATGAATTTTTTCAAAGAAAAACAACATCCAACTCATGTTGGTTAATATCCCAATGAAGTTTCTGCTTACAGAAGGCAAGGAGCAATCTTCCCTTGGAGTCTCTGACAACTCCCCCAATGCTGGCTAAATTTGAATCCAGTAAGGATGCATCAACGTTAATTTTTATCCAATCTAGTGGTGGGGGGTTCCATGAAGTTTCAAACTCCCTAAGGAGAGAGGCATCCCAGTTAACTAGCATTGGATTCTTCTTAGTAGCAGTGAATAGAACGTTCGCAGCAATCACCGAAGTGGGTAGTGTGGAGTTACCGTGCTTTACATCATTTCTGCAGTTCCAGAAGAAAAAAATAGTTGTGCAATAAATCCTGACACTGTCCAAACTAGCATTATAAAGAAGTCTTAGCTGGTAAATACAATCTGCTAGTGAGCTGAAAAGGGGGATGTTGAAATCCCAAGATCTCAACATACAAAAAATGTCAATGAGGAATTTACAATGGACCGCAACATGAGCACAGTTTTGCACTTATGGACAACCTCTAGCCCAAAGGTAGCTATTACCAAGTCTTCTATATTTCAAAAACTCATTAGTAGGAATGGCAAACCTACTCATCCTCCACCAAAAAAGCTTAACTCTTGGTTTAAGTTTTAACTTCTTAAGCCAAATAACATATCCGAAATCATCAATAGTATTGAGGGATTTAATGGTTTCAGCATAAGCCATGGATGAAATAGATTTCCTGGAATGTTGGAAGAGAAGTTCCATATGATCATCATCACCATCATGGATAGCACTATGTTGCACAATGAGATTAACCATGTTAATGTTGAAAAAGTGGTTGAGCTCCAGTAAATCCCAATTGCCATCGCCGAGGATAAAGTGCTTTAACATCATATTTTCTAGTCCAATGCAATCAGCAAGCATGGGCCATTTGTTGAAGAATTTATTTTGTAACCAAATGTCATTCATGACATTAATGCTTGCACCATTTATAATTTTCAACTTAACTAAAGGTTTTAGAAAAGAGACTCCATCCAAAATGATGGACCGAGCAGCTGATTGTCCACATTTGGACTTACCTCTCCAAATGGCTGGGCCATATCTGGTAGACATGAATTTGTATAATAAAGAGGACGGGTTATGAAAAAACCTCCAAGCAATTCTAGCTCTAAGGGGGACAAATTTTTTAACGGCTGAGTACATACCCATTCCACCGAGAGCTCTTGGTATGCATAACTCTTCCCAGGCAATGTAATGGAGATAGTTGTTCCCATGATTCTGATGCCAGATAAAATCTCTACAAATGTGGTCCAATTCATAGAGAATTTTCTTGGAAATTAAGTAATGTGAAGATATAAAAGTGGGCAATGAGAGTTATGAAGTCTTGGCTAGAGTCATTCTACCTGCCCAAGATAGGAATCTAGCTCCCGAAGCATTGAGTTTCTTCAAAGCATGATCAACAATGAATTGGAAGTCATTCTTAACCAATCTCCTAAGAATGATTTTGGTGCCCAGATACTGGAGCTCATTAACAATTTTGAAACCAAATTTATTTCCTATTTTTCATCTTATAACAGGTATGGCAAACTTCCCAAATTAAATTTGGGACTTAGCATGGTTGATACTTTGCCCAGTCCAGCCGCAATAACCCCTTATTAAATTCATCATAACTTGAATCCTAAAGGAGGATGCGGATCTAAATAGTAAGAAATCGTCAACATATAAGAGGTGGGTAATTCTAGGAGCTCTGGAAGACGTTTGGATGCCCAAATGATGACCTCACTGATTGAAAACAATGGAAACAAGCTGGGAGCACAAGATAAAGAGATAAGATGACATAGGACAGCTTTTCCTGAAGCGGTTTTTAGCTTCAATCCAGTTTGCCATTCAGGAGAATAGAGAAGCGCACATTGGTGAGACATTCCAAGATAAGGAATGAGTACTTCTCAGGAAATCCAAACCATTTGAGAACATGCTCCAAAGTCTCCCAACTCATGCTATCAAGGGCTTGGGCCATATCAAGCTTGACAGCAATGACACCCTTCCTATGTTTAGAAATTTTAAATTTGTTGAAAATTTTTAGAGCAAGAAGGAAATGATCAGACATAGATTTGCCTGAAATAAATGCCACCACTCCTCAGAGATTAGTTTGGAAATGCAACACTTTAATCTGTTCACTATCATAGTAGAAGCAATTTTGTATATAGTTTGACAAAGACTAATGAGACGAAAATTGGAAGGAGTTATTGGATTATTGATCTTAGGAATGAGAACAACCAAGGTGTCTTTCCAATCACCATGCATACGTCCAGAAGTGAAAAACTTTTCGATAACGTTCCAAGTTGCATCTTTGACAATTTCCCGATATAATTTGAAAAAAGAGGATGTATAACCATCAAGGCCAGAGGATTTGTTTGATCCTTGCTGAAAGACGAAAGTAGTAAATTCAATCTCAGTAGATTCAGCATCTGGTAATTCTCTTTTAGCTGCATCAATCAACTGGTTCTATTCGGCTGAAGGCCAATTATGTTTGTTACACTTTTGATATTTCCATTTGTCTTCAAAAAATTTAAAAAAAACTGACTCAATTTGTTCTATCTCTTCAACAGCGTTATTGTCCTCATCCTTGATCTATCTAATCAATTTTTTGTTCTTCCTGGCTGAAGCATAGGCATGAAAGAATCTCAAGTTGGTATCTCTCTCCTCATTCCAAGTAGCCTTTGCTCTTTGGTTCCACCACATGGAAAGTCTCAGTAAGGTAACATTGAGTTCTCTTACCTTACTATGAAAGAGAGAAAGGTTAACAGGACTGAGACCACCTTCAGCTTCCTCTTGCAGCTGTAGATTAAGGATGTATTTTTTCAACTCCTCTTTTAACAAATTCATATTTTTACATTTATTTTTATTCTAGAAAAAAAAGAAAAATTTTAACAAGCTCACCCAATCAAGGATAAAGAAAAAGCTAAATTAAAAAAGATCAAACAATGACTCAAAAGTCTTTTTGGGTTGACCCTACTTAAGAATCAACTAAGATAGAAGCTAAAGAGGAGGTAACAATCCGGTGATTAATGACAAATAACTATCTTGATCATTCTGATCAAGAGGGGGTATGTGAGCTTTCCTATTATGAACTATTTAAAGTTTTTTAAAAAAATTATAATGCATATAGGAAGCTACATAAAATGTATGCATGTCTTAATTCTTATTTTTAAACTCTACAAAAAAAACATGAATGCCTTAGAAAAGACCACTCTACTTTGGATAATAATCATTTGGACTTTCTTCATGAATTTTATGCATTGAACAGAAATGCATATTACTTAATTAGTGAGTATGATTCCTTGAAAGTATATCATATTGAATTAGAAAATTCTATCAAAGAATTGAAAGTATGTTTAGATGAAGCTGATGATGATATGGAGCATGCATTAAAAATTGATAACTCAATTATTGAAAGTGCAAATAAATTTTTGCAAGTGGAAATAACTAATTTTTAAAAAAATAAACAATCATCTAAACTTGCATAATTTCATAAATTATTGCAACAACATGCATCATTTAAACCTAGGAAAAGGTTCCTTCCATAACCCAAATAGACTAGTGAATACATTTCCAAGAGTTAGGTGCTTTTCTTGTGGCTTGCTAGGACTTTTCTCCTACACTTGCATTATCCACCGTAGAATATATTTGGTGTGGAGACCAAAATTGTATAAACCATAACATAGTATACAATCATCTCATTCTTTAATTTGGAAGGTGGAAACAAACTTGTTTAGGTTCCTAATTCTAACCTTTGATGCTTTTGTAGGGATACTCTCATTAAAGGCCTATTCAAAGTATGTGATACCTGGACAACAAATGTCCAAGGCACATAACTGAAGATGTAAAACATATCATCATGCTAGAGGCTAGGACAGGGAGCAAGGCAACACTTAGGATAACACCACTAGAAAGGTGGTTAGATCAATTATAATTGTCATCTCAAAAAATTTTATGATTGAAAACATTTTACTAGTAGATGGCTTAAAATATAATTTACTTAGCAATAACCAACTATGTGATAAAGGCTTTAGCATGAAATTTTTATCCACCAGTTTCATAATAAGCTTAAATGGAAAAACTATTTTGTAAGGAAAAAGAATTAACAATGTTTACATGTTTGATCTGAATTGTATTGAATATGCTAATTCTCATTGCTTAAAAACTATTAATGATGAATCTTGATTATGGCATAGGAGATTGTGTCATGAAAGCATAAAAAATCATATAAAAATCACCCAAAAAGACTTAGTTAGAGGTATACCCAAACTATAATTCACTAAGGACCACTTATGTGATGCCTGTCAGCTAGGAAAATAAGTTAAATTCTCCTTCCACTCAATCAAGAACATTAACGCTTGCAAACCTTTAGAAGTCTATCATATGGATCTCTTTGGGCTTGTTAGCACTTCTGGAATCTGCCAATTTATTGGACAATCTTTAGTCTTCTGGTTCAGTAGACATTAGAATTTAGTAGCCTTGTCCACTACATAAGTTAAATACATAGACTTAGGAAGTTTTATAGCACAAGTACTTTGGTTAAAGTAATAAATTTTAGATTTAGGACTATCTGTAGGCAACATTCCAATCTTATGTGGTAATAATAGTGTCATCTACATTTTAAAAAATTTAATCCAATACTCCAGGACCAAACACAAAGACATATGACACCATTTCATTGGGGACCATGTCACCAAGGGATTCATACAGATACATCATGTAGCTATTGAAAATCATCTTGCAGATATCTTTATAAAACCACTGGCTTTTGAAACCTTCAGCACCTTAAGAACAAGATTATGTGTCATAGATATTCATGCTTCAAAAAATGAAATCTTATTGTTCTTTTATGTTTTATGTTTCTTGTTTTTGTCATTTTAGTGTTTTTTTTTTTTAACTATTGTTTTTTTTTCTTTATGCATATGTTTATTTATTTCTTTTAAAACTTAAGAATCTGATCACTACTTACTTTAGAAATTGAACACTTCTTTAAATTAAAATCTTACCTATTTTTGTAAGCAATAATTGACTACTCTAAAATAGTTAAGGGAAAAAATTGAAGATTATCTCTGTTCCTCTAACTCCTTTAGGGATATAATTTCTTTTCGAATACAAATCTATTTCAAATTAAAAATTGAACCAAGAAATAAAGATATGTTTCATCTTTCTATAGTTCCCTATCTCATTTAAATATTTTTTTAAAATCAATGAATATATTTCAAATATTCTTAATCAAGGTATTCATCAATATTAAATGGATCAGGTTTTATTTGTGGTTTACTCTTCCATATATATGATAGTGATTTCTTTTTCTCTTATATTTAAAATATAATCTCTCAATTGAGAGTCTTTAAAGACTTAGAAAGGAAGTAAGTTTGCAAAAAATCAAAAAAAGATACAAAATGAGCCCAAAAATTGAAAAGATGCTCAATGATCTCCAAAATTGATAGACTCAAAAAATATAACCAAAATAAAAATATGTTCAAAGTGGACAAATATTGATAAAAGAGGCACAAAATGATCCCACAAAGAGTTAGCTTCCCTTCCTTTCAAATCTTTAAATCTTAGATAAATTTGTGTGCCAATTAATATCATCCACACCTGAATTTAAAAATAATGATTTCTGATTTATCAATTTGAAATGCTATTCTCTTAGATATATTTTTGAAAAGAAGTTCAAAACTAATATATTTTCTTTCTAATTTATTTTTAAAATTAGACTTTTTTTAAATGACTTTAACCAGTAAGGAGCTCGACCTAGGGTTAAGAAAATTCAAATTTCTAATCTTTCTAGATATTAGTGTTCTCAATACATTTCTTACTGAGTATTCTGCATTAATCATAAGGTAAAATTTTCATTTCATGTATGTGATTGTTTCTAAAAAAACCTTTATTTTTATTTTGTGGTTTCTTTGTCTTTTCCAATTTGTTTTATGTTAGTCTTGTTTTATTTTTGTTTTGGACCCTTCATGATCATCACATTCCATCCTTTAGCTTCTCAAATTTTTATTCACATCATCCAATATAGTTTATATCGTAATATACAGTATGAGCAAAATATCACCTCTCTGATCACATCACATACAATGGTTAATATTGATCAATTATTGGTGATCATACTATACAATTTCGCCTTTGTACTGTATGATCCACGTGGAAGAAAATATTGGCCTAATTGAATTCAACCAGTATGATCTTTAATAATACATCATATAGTATGATCCATCTGTTTGTACTGTATGAACTAATGAGTTAATTATTGTACAAGGTGACTCCTCGGACCGAATGCTCTCTCTCTAATTGTCCAGTACGATTTCAGATTGTACTGTACGATAAGATCACCTTTTTTGACTAATCATCTAAATGAATTGATTGCATTCAATCATCCTATACATTCTCATGATCGTACATTATGATATGACAAATTTTTTTTTAAATAGCCGAACTTTCTTCATTCTCTTCACATATTTCTACTCTTTGAATCCTTTTCCTACCCTTTTGATATATCCATAGCTAGAGGAAAGCATTCGCGAGCACTTGTAGGTAGTTCCTCTAGATGTACTATCAATCCTAAACTTAGTAAGATTGCTGATTGAGAGGCCTATAATTGATATAAAATAGATGGAATAACTCCTTCCAAAATTGTCAACCAGGAGACTCAAAACTTTCAGGTACACAATCTATTTTCCCATACCACTCATGCATTCATCCTCACCCTTGCCTGTCCATTGAATTCTTAACTTATATTTGAATTTTTTGCAAGCCTTCAAATTAATTTTGAAGTTATTGTCCTTTAGTCTTATGTTAATAAAAGGCCTATTGAAATAACCTACCAAGACTTCCATGAATTTCTTCACCTTTAAACTACTTGCAACAAAATTCATATTTTGGCCTCAAATCCTGGCTATAATTGGACCCAAGCTCACATTATTCTTAGAGAATCCACATTTTACTATCATGTTCATGATATCAACACATTAGTACAAGATGCTAAGATCTTCCAACAGATACTTCAAAATTCTATTATTCTTAAAACTGGTGATAGGATTAATATTACACATGTTCTCTCACTTGCTACATATTATATCAGGGCTCACATTGACTTTAATACTACTTATCTCATAATTCAATATCTTGACAATCTAACTTGAGAAAAGAAAGCCTAACCTTGAGATCCTAGGCATAAAAGAAAGCCTAACCTTGCCTTAAGACATCTCATTGCCTTTGTCCTAGAGTCTAAATATAATCTTTAATTTCCTACTCCATCTGATCACCTCCTAGTATTCTATTCCAATAGCTCCTTCCACATCCTTTACAGTGCTCATCACCAAAACATTTGATATAATGACCACAAGCATGAGGAGGGAAAGGAAGAATAACTATAAGAACCTACTACTATTTACCACCAATCTCAGACTGATTAGCTGGTTCAGAGCTTTGATCAGCGGGAGGCCCATTTTGTCTATTACATAGTAGACCAGTAGTAGCAACATGAAGAAGAATTAGCTTGTTTTGTCTCCAACATAGCTTAGCAGCAGCAGCAAATAATCAAGATATGACTTTTTTGGATAATAGTTTGCCTCTCTTCGTCAATTGTTTCAGTCACCAACTCCACCTGATTAGAGTCCTTATGATTTTTAGCTTGTGTTATTATTTATTTCTATTTAATGTGTTTTTCTCTTTTGTGATGATGTCAAATGGGGGAGTAATAGTGTGTAGTTAATTATTTGCATCTTTTTATTTTAATGAAGCAAGTTTCCTACTTGTTTTTTATTTTACCAATTTCTTGTTTTACTTATTTTTTATTTAACTTATGTCTTGCTTATATTTCTTTATAAAAAAAATAAATATAAAAATATATAAAATTTAAATTCTCTTTATTATCATATTTTCATCTTCTAAGGGTAAGTTTCAGAGAAGGTCAAAGTGTCTTAAATATATTTAGCAATAATATTTGTCATCATCTAAAAAGGGGAGATTATTGTAGATTTAAACCCAAGCACTATGATTTTGATGAAAAAAAAATATTATTATTTCCATACTACTATATTCTATTAATTTTTAATATTGAATATCTATTTTGTTGCCCTTCTCATTAACATTTTATGTTTATAGTTCACCTACAACTTTAATTAGCTAAGGATTGGATAGACTAGAGTTGAGTCTATTTATAATTTCAACATCAATATACTTTTACCTTTCTTGAGTTCAGTCATGTATATGATGGATACTAAGCTGTGTAACCTTACACACACACACACACACTCAAGAGAGTCAGTTGGTGAGTGTTGACCTCATTTTTGTATGAGGTCACTAAGGCCCTTCCAAACTCCAGATTAATTCTAGATCCCAAGATCTACTCTAGACCTTGAGATCCTTTCCTAGATCTAGACCTTAGGATCCATTCTAGACCTTAGGATCCTTTCCTAGAGCCAGACCTTAGAATCCATTCTAGAGCTTAGGATTCCCTTAGATCCTAGATCTTAGAACCCCTCTAGATCTTAGGACCAATCTAGACTCAAATAAATCCCCACCCTTGATCAACTTCAACCTCAAATCAATCCCTACCTTTGATCAATTTCAACCTCAAATAAATTCCTACCTTTGATCAACCCCAACTTCAATTTAATTCCTACCCTTAATAAATTTAAATCTCAAGCTTCATTCATCTCAAATCCCAATTAATTCAAATTTCAAACATATCCAAACTTTGATTCAATCCACTTGGGAACCCAAATTTCAATCTAGATTTTGATCCTACCTTTGATCTAACCTTGACCCTATCCATTCATTAACAATCACCACATGATTGTAAATGATTTGGATACTCCAACATTAATCATTCAAACTTAAAATCCAATCCAAATCCATAAACCCAGACTCAAATCCAAAGTCTTAAGGCCCTGTCCTAAAGACCCCTTTTAATGATTTTTCAAATATTTTAAAACCCAATTAAATGGCCTCTGATTCAGGGTCTATCACTTACAAAGTGATAAGACATGTCTCTAGAGGTCACCCTCAAATTTTGAGCCCATTCTGAGGTCTCTAACCCCAGAATCTGAATTAAAATCCAAAGGCTATAAAACCATCAAATATTTACAGCCTATGCCATTGGACTTAACACCTTGGAGATTTCGATCTTGGAGTCCTTTTCAAAGCCTCCAATCACTTCCAGACTCTTGATTATAACCCATTGCCCAGTAAACTGCATTTTTTAGACCCATCTTTTAGCCTAATTGACCAATGGGTCAAAATTGACCAAAATACCCTTGTGGGATTTTAAATGACCATTTCAAATCAAATCAACTCCAAACTCTTTGAAACCACTTTCAATGAGTTTCAAATATCAAACCCAACTTGTTGAACTCAAACCCAGACCTTGGCTCAACTTGGTTGACCAAGTCAACCAAGTTTGACCCATTAACCCATACACCCCTTCCCTTTCAAAATTTTGAACCAAGCCCATTCCAAGTCCTTTGAATGCATGGGATGACCCCTTTGGCACCCAAGAGACCCTCTTGGAGACCCAAGCCTTGGGCTCACTTGGATTAGCCATATGGCTTGTCCCAAGTGACCAAAAAGAAGCCTCCCTTGAGCCACCTCTTAACCTTGATCAAATTGAATCCAAATCAAGGTGTCATTGGATTCCCATTGACCCAATACACCTCCCCTGACCAGCCCAACCCTTGGGCTCACTTGGGTCAAGAGTTAGGCTAACCCAAAGTGCCCAAAATCACTTGGGATTGAGCCAACTCTCAACCTAAGTCCAATTGAACTTGATCAACACCTCTCATAGGCGGCCCTAGGTCCAACACACCTCCTCCAGCCAGCCCATGCCTTGGGCTTGCTTGGGTCAAGAGTTAGGCTAACCCAAAGTAGCCAAAAACACTTGGACCCAAACCATTTTTCAACTCAAACCAAATTGGACCCGCAACACTTGCATTGGTTCCACCAGACCCAGACCCACTTCCCTCCTCAAGCTTAGGGTCTGGCCTAACTTGGCTTGAACCCAAATCGACCCGAACTGAGCAGTTTTGGATCAACCCGAGCCATCTTTTAACCCAGATCAAATTGGATCCAATTGCCACCTGCATTGAGTGCACCAGACCCAGACCTATCTCCCATACCAAACCCAGGGTCTGACCTGACCTGGATCGAGCTCAATTCAACTCGAACAAAGCAGGTTTGGGTCCAATTCAGCCACCAGTTCGATCCAGACCTCCCCAGACCAAATTATCTTCACCCTTGGCTCCAACACGTCCCCATCGGCCTCCCCCGGTCAACCCGACCCAGACCATGGCCGGAGGCGGTCGGAACCAATGGGAAATGAGCTCCGGTGGTCCCCCCAGACAATTCCTGGTTCAAGGCTGCTATCCACCAGTTTGATCCCCACGATCTCCCCTGGACGTCGCCATCGTCCACCTGGCAGTGATCCGAGCCCTCTCCAGCTCAATCCCGGCCGTCCAAGCTCCCAAAACGTGGTCGAATACCCTTGAGCTCGCCAGACGTCCAGAAGGATTGGCATTCGCTCTCGATCGATTCCCAGAGCTCTTTCGAACTCCTAGACGCTCCCTTCGAGCTCCCAGATCAATCCCTCCTTCCGTTCGAGCAAGCGTCCGTTAAAAACTCTCGGCATCCCGCTCGAAGTCGTACCTCCGGCCGTCCTCCGGTCCCGACCTCTCAAGGAGAACTGTTCGCCATCATCCCCTGAAGCTTCCTGATAGAGAAGCTCATTCGTTGAGGCCTTCTCTGAGG
>NW_021319238.1:436665-439938 GCF_001605985.2 Dendrobium catenatum | reverse complement strand
TTGAATGTTCAAACTTAGCGCATGTGATCTAGCCTATGCAAGATTAACTCCCTCATTGTTTGACTCGCCGTGGATAATTGCTAGTAATTTTAATCCAAACTTATTCTAATCGACGAGTTGTGCAAAGCCTAAGTGAAATTCATAACCTTGCATCTAAGTAGTCCTGCATCATTAGTTGTTGTGCAATAATTTAAAAATGATTGATTCACATGCACTCATTAATTATACAACATCCTCACAATTACTTTTTGATGTGCATGGGACTGGGCTGTGCAGGTGTGTATAATAGGTAGATGTGTGAGAAATGTGCTTAGATTTTCTTTTATATAAAAGCCCACTAGATAACTTAAGTGAACATGTCGATTAAGTAATAAAAGTGATATGAGAGTCAATCTTACGAGAAAATATTCTGCTACAATGCAAGCTTTGTAGTACTATCTACTCTAGCTACAATGTTTATCGGTTTATCCTATCAATCGAAAATTAGGTTTTGGATTCTGTCTCTTTTGAAAATTGCTAGAGAAAAGATAAGATACTAGTTGATAAAATATTTTGGACTAATGATCGTGAAGTTCCCAAGCTTTCCTAAGTAGACTCTTATAAGTTGGTTGTGAATTAGAGCATATACATCCTTAAATCTCCATCGAGCTTTTAAGGAAGTGAAGGAATGTTTTGACCCTCCTACAATTATTATTTCTCCATAAACTCTAAAACACTAAACATCCTATATCTAGGTATGCAATAGCTCCATTTCAATACTCTTAATTGTTCCAATATTCTTCCATTGAGGCAATATATCATACTATGTTTTAACTCTATGCTTGACTATTGTATAGATTAAATTAAGAATGAGAGATATTGAAAACATCCATTATTTAATTAAAAGTGCAAGAGTGTACATTAGTACTAACAAATGATTCACACTATTAGCCCAAAACTACATAATTAGTCAGCCGTGGAATTCAAATAGAACAACACAGAATTCATTGATTGCATAAAAGAGAAAGTACAAGAATCAAAGTGAAAATAAATATCATCCTAATAGTACAAGTTCACTCTCTACACTCCCTTCTTACTCTAAAAGTCTGTCTGGTCACAATAGGCTAATGATTTCTAGATGATGTATTTTTCTTTCCCTTGGCTTCCTTAGATTTTATTCTGATGTCGCACTTCACTTAAGCTCTCAGGACTCACTGAAATGACAGAACCCTTTTGAAAATGACATAACCCCCCAAACAAAAAGACTGAAAATTATTTATATCAACTTTATAAACAGACTCAGGCGCTGAGGCGCTTGACATAGTGGCGTCGTGGCGTTATAGAATGAACTAGCGCCTCGGTGCTACTAAGTGGGCTCCGCTACAACTCCGGACTAACTGACGCGTCATTTGGTTGAGTCGGTGCGACTCCTCATTTTGGCAACTGCTCTGCCGTGGCACTGAGAAAGTTGAGCACTGCGGTGCTTGAATGTGTAATCAGGCGCTTCGGCTTTGTGCAGTTTGGCACTCAAATTCCCAAGACTTTGGCGCTGTGATTATGATTTAAGGCGTTGTGAACCCCTGCGGCTCCAACCTTGGCTTTGCCGGGGTGGTGAATTAATTTACAGTTTTCTCAATGCTCTAGCGCTACGAAGTCTTGATCTGGTGTCGATGTGTGTTGGACACTGCTACGCTAGTAGTTGGAGCGCTGTGGTACTGATTCAATACTTTTGAAATTTTCTCTTTTTCCTGAAACATTCTTGCACAACAATAATTAAAAATATTATTTTACTGATATTTAAGATAGTAAAACACTACAAAATTTACACTTAACACTTCTCTATATTATTAATACCTTCAAATATGGGATCAAGATTATTGATATTGATCTATAACATAAGAACAACTTGGTAATCTAATTTGGTAACTTATGAAGATTTGATGGTTGATCAAACTTGATAAAAAATAAACTTGTACTGCCTCACAATAAAATTACTATATTGTATTTTTAGTAATCAATTCAAAAAAAAAAAAAGTCTAGATGTCTTTTGATACATGTTAAAAAAATTTCATTTGATTTGACTAATCCTACACCATGAAATTTATGAATCATTTACCCCAACATATACATTGTCTATTAGGGTGCTATTCTCTTATGCTTGATGAATTATATTAAAATTCATCAAATTTAGCATCCTATTATTTTTTATGATGTTTCAGGTTAATAGTTTTGATTTTCCATTCAAAGGTTGTATGAAGTAACCATAAGGTAAAACAAATGCGTATGGAAAAATATCTGTATGTTTTAAAGGGTGATAATCTATATGAGGAAAATAACGGTAATAATTGAAGGATCTAATGAAAATGGATAATGTTAAACCACCTCTACTGGATTCACCCTAAAAATGTCATCCATCTCATATTCTTCCAAGTAAACTTTACCTTCTACCCATATATTCAATCACAACTAGGTTATACATATTAGTACTGCTTGCGCTGTTATTCATAGCATGGCAAGGTGTACTTCCCACGCTATTTGCATGACAAGGCATAATGATCAAAATAATGAGCGTTATTTATGATGTAGACAGACATAGTGCATAGGGCTGCAAATGAACCGAGCGTTCGACGAGCTACTCGTGGCTCGGCTCGATAAGGGCTCATTTATGTTCGTTTGATAAGGTAAACAAATGAGTTTGAACACTCTTGTGGTCGTCTCGTTATAAATGAGCTGCTCGATAAGAGGCTCGCCAAACATGAAATTAATTAAGCCCAAAGTTGAACACGAGCCGAGCTCGAACGTGGTCATTTTAAACGAGTCCGAGCTTGAACACCTGTCCAAAAAGCTCGACGAGCCAAGCTTGAACACGGTTTTGACAAACGAGCTTGAACACGAACAGGCTAAAGCTTGGCTCGGCTCGGTTCATTTGCAGCACTAATAGTGTATAGCACACAGGTTTTTTTAGCATATGTTATTTTGATTTGTATAACACTGCCATTGCCAGGTCCCAAGTCCTGGATGAGAAAAGTGGAGGGTTGCGTTAGGTAGTCGACAGCCAGCGTAAAACTTGTCGAACAACAATGACATGAATTCTTTAAGAAATTGTGTTAATGCTAGGGCGTTCCCTGGAAGCGACGCGCTGTATGGCCCGAATACAATGACAAGTGTGCAAGGGCCGCTGCCCCGACGCCCGGGTGTAGTGTTAAATAGGCAAGGGTTCCCATATCAAGGACGAATGTGGGCAAAGAAGCTAGTCAATGAAACTAAAATTAGGATAGGAACTTGGAATATTGG
>NW_021319238.1:432542-436565 GCF_001605985.2 Dendrobium catenatum | reverse complement strand
CACGTAGTGGGATAAAGGCTTGATGTTGTTGTTGTTATTTTGATTTGTATGATTTGTTATTTAAAATTAATATTATTTTATTTTATTTTCATTAGCATTTTTTAGAATTAGATGGGGCATTTAAAAAAATTTAAAAAACTAATTTTGTGATTTTTCTGTGCATATGAAGCTAATATTATATGAGAAAAAATAACTAGTGATATTAAGAATATTGCAAAGGAGTATCAAAGGTAAAAAACTCCTAGTAGTAAAAAAATTTTTATGGTGGAATCAAATTGTGCAATAAAAGATAAAAAGAAACTATGTTATAAAAATTGGTTTAGATATAAAAACTCTGATAATTAGGAAAGATATAAAGAGGCCCGTAAGGAGTCTAAGAAAGTAATATGTAATGCAAAGATTTTAACTTTTAATAATTTATGTAATAGATTAGATACTAAGAATGATGAAATATACATGTATAAGTTAGCCAAACAAAGGGATATGAGTAGTAAGGATTTAGTTCAAGTGAAGTGCATTAAGGGCGAAGATCAAAAAGTGTTTTTATTTAATGAAGATTGTGAAAACAAAATTGACTTTAGTGATATTAGTACCCTAAATGAAAATAAATATATTTGTTTTTATCAGTATATTAGTAAAATTAAACTTAGAGAGGCTTTAAAGAAAATGAAGTGTGAAAAAATTATTGGACCTGATGATATTCCAATATGGTGTGGAAATGCTTAGGGGATGAAGGAATTTTTTGGCTTACTAAACTTTTTAATATTATTTTTATGACTAAAAATATGTCAAATGAGTGGAGAATGGGTGTGTTGATTCTTATTTTTAAGAATAAAGGTGATGCACAAAATTGTGTGAATTATAGAGGAATTAAGTTAATGTATCAAGCTTTAAAATTATGTGAGAGAGTAATGGAGCATAGTTACGATGTGATATTAATGTTTCTCAAAATCAATTTGGATTCATGTTGGGTAGGTCTATAATGTAAGCCATACATTTATTAGAGGTTTGATGGAGAAGTATAGAGAGAATAAGGAGGCTACATATGATATTTATTGATTTTGAGAAAACATAGGATAAAGTTCCAAGAGAAGTGCTATGACAATTTCTATAAAAGAAAGGGGCTAATAATGCTTATATTCAAATCCTTAAGGATATGTATGCATGAGCTATTACTTGTGTTCAAACACAAGATGGTTTGACCAAGTATTAATCTATTTCAGTTGGATTACATTAAGGATTAGCCTTAAGTCTATATCCCTTGCTTTAGTCATGGATGTTCTCACTAGACATTTGTTAGAGGTTGTACCCTGATGTATGCTTTTTGCTGATGATATTCTTCTTGTTGATAAGACTTGAGAGGGAGTTGAAGGTAAACTTGAATTATGGAGGTCGACCTTAGAGTTTAAAGGTTTTCATTTGAGATCTAAATCTAATATATAGAGTGTAATTTTAATAGTAATAGATCTAGTTGGGAGATTGTGACTTTGGGCAATGTAGCCATTAAGAAGAGTACACGTTTTAGATATATTGGGGTCTATTGTTCAAAGTAATGGTGAAATAGATTAGAATATTATTAGTAGAATTCAAGTTGGATGGTTGAAGTGGAGGAATGCATCGGACTTGTTACATGACAGAAAAGTTCCCCTCAAAGTTAAGGGAAAATTCTATAAGATGGTGGTGTGACCTTCAATGCTTTATGGTGTAGAATGTTGGCCATTAAAAGAGAAGCATAATATTAAGTTAAACATTATGAAGATAAGGATGCTTAGGTGGATGAGTACTCTTAGAGATAGGATACGAAACGAGCATATATGTGAAAAGGTTATATTATCTCTAGTGGAAGATAAGATTAGAGAGAGTCGCCTTAGATGTTTGGTCACATAAAACGGCGGACTTCCGATGACCCGGTTAGGAGAGTAAATGTATTAGATTTAGCTTATGTTAAAAAAGGTAGAGGTAGACCTAAAAAGATTTGGTTAGAAATTGTAAGAAATGACATTTATTTATTAGATTTAAATGAGAGTTCGACTCATAACATAACACAATGGAGAAAACAGATTCATGCAGCTAACCCTACGTAGTGGGATAAAGGCTTGATGTTGTTGTTAGCATTTTCTAGGCTTCATACAGACTTGAAATGGTCTTTGCCTTGACACAAGTATGTGAGACATTCTTTGCTTGTTGTAAGCCATGTGAGTGTCTCGGTTTTGACGGATGGTGAGCGTTTTGATGTGTGACTCTAAGAACAACGGTGAGGTCTTTAATTAGTGAAGATGAAGGCTAGAGCTTTGATAGGCGATGTGAGAGCTTTGTCTATGATGGTGAAGGTGAAGTTGAGGACATTCACAAGCAATGGAGACAATGTTGGCACTCGATAGAAGTGTAGTTCTTGCTTTACTACATTTGAAAATCGATTCTTACATATTTCTGACTTATAGAGTTCTAATATTTACTTTTATTTTTTGATATTCTTATTATGTAAAAAAGTTACATTTGGATATTATCAAAGCTATGAAATGAGCTTAATCATTTCTTTGATCTATTCCAAGCTCTTGGTTTTTGATCTTGAGACTTGTTCAAATATTCAGCCCTTTATATTGAGTTTACAAGGTCCAATTTCTAATTCTACAAGCCTAAGGTTTGTATATGACATTAGATTTTTACTCTAATGTTTCTTTCAAATCTCACTTTTTTTTAAGGATATTGTAACATAATTTTTTCTAGTTTAATTCATTAGATTTGTGATAGTTTATTTTTTAATTTATTAGTTTTCATAAATGTTCTTGTATATTTACTTGTATTTTATTAACAAATTTTTAATATTTTGCATTTTGTTTTGATTAGCATGTGCTACGCATTGTGCTATGAGTGCGTTATTTGCCATTGACAAATATGCACTAAGAGAATAAAAGAATAAGAGCTTCAATAAGGAATCCATTTATACTTAAGGAAACAATTATTTATAAATATCTTTATAAGATTTCTATATAAAATTTGTCTACAAAAATTATTATTGATTGCCCATAAATTAAATCTAAAGCTTACTAAAGAATATTATAAGAATTTTTATGGATTTTCTACCACTCCCAAGCATTAAAAAAAGAGTAGCTATATATATTATGCAATGAACACCTTTCTATAGAGAGGCATTTTCCAGAAGTAAATTCACTGAATATTTTGGATTGAAAAATACAGCACCTATAAATGTATTGGAAATGCTTAGACTAAAAAGTTATATAAATGTTTTTTACAAATTTAAGATGTTTATTTTGAAGCATTTTGACATTTTGTTGCTTGAAAGAAAACAAATCTCAAAATATAAGGAATAAAGAAATTAAAGAAATTAACTAATTTAGTAGTTGTAAAAAAAAAAACTAATTTAGTAGTTGTATAAACTTTATAGATGTTGATCTTGCATTTGGATGTTATCAAATTGAGTTTACTATATTGTAATGGACAAAGTAGGCTGAATGAATTTAGATCACGATTTACGCCTTTAATTAATTTTTTTTTAATGTTTTGATTGATTATATTTTATATGAAAAAGTTGCCATACTCTCTAAAAAAAAAAATTCACACTCAAATTGGTGTTGATGCAACTCCCATTTTATCAATCAAACTTACGCCTTACTCCTTATCTCCCTTGTCTATCTCCATATTCTTCTCACACCTGATATAAAGAGGTTTCAACAATAACTTAAACTTATTGTTTTCCTAAACCTAGATATAAATAGGTTTAGATAATAAATAAGATGTTTCCCCAAAAGTTTTGAGGTATTAGTCTAAGCAGTTTAACTTATTGTGGGCAAAACCACTTATTAATTTGATGCGCAATTGTTCATTTTTTGCTTCACTATACAATGCGAAGTGGCGCTTTTATTAACTGGATCGCTCATAAGTTATGTAAATATGTATTTAACTATTTATGCATACGATAGATATTAATTTAATCAAATTTAAATCACACAAATTATTAACTTTCAAGAAATATAATTATACGTTCAATAACAATCATAATAT
>NW_021319238.1:423618-432442 GCF_001605985.2 Dendrobium catenatum | reverse complement strand
TATATATATATATACTATATGAAAGTTTAATTAATAAATATACCTGGAGACTTCTTATCCTTTTTTGGTGGATGACAAGCTTAGTTGCAAATATACCACTAACATGGTTATAAATAGTGAGTTTTAATTTATGGCCATTCTTTCCTTTGGGTTTCCCACTAACCTACCAATAGTTACATATACCCCATTAATTATCCATCTGCCTATATTTTAGATTTATTCCTGTCGAATTACTTTAGGTTATGATAATAGCTATCTTAATGAAATGGTTGACTAAGTTTGGCACCTCCATTTTTCTTGTCACAATATTGCAATAGGAGGCCTCTTGTCACAATCTACCAACTTCAATATCTTCATTGATGGGCTTGTGATCTTTAAAGCATAGGTCACACCATTCCAAAATTGTCTTGAGATTTGAGAATATTTCCTCAGTTTTCTTTTGTTATAGTCAACTCTAAATTTAGATTTGTTCCAATCTTCGGAGATGTTCGAGTGCAATTCTTCTCAAACAAATATTTTTGTGCTTCTCGACATCCTTCATTGTTGCTTTTATTTCTCTTGGAAGTAGAGGAACTCTCCTCATGATAACAAATGTGTCTAAGAGCCGATCCATATTACTACTTTTTTTTATGTAGGAAATGATCCATAGAGCATTTCATCTTAGGGGCTTTAACCCAATGCTAGTTGCATTTCAATATTTTTTGTTTCAGAACTTGATTTCAATGATCTATTTTCATAATTCATGAAAGCATGAATATCGGATTCTTTAGTAGTCTCTATCACTCTCTCATTTTGTTCTACACATAAAATTTATTTCAATTGTTTCTTTCCTTCTTCATAAAATATAACTCTCGTTTTTTAAAACATTTGAAGAAACCTTCTACATTTGATTGCCTTTGGATGTCCTACAAAGTCAAGATATACCTCCATTTATCTCATTATCGCAATTAAATAGCATTTAACTTGAATTTGTTTAGTCTACTTCTAGATTGGATTCTTTCTTCTTGCGTTAGAATTGACCATACCTTTCAGACAAAATGGGCTTGCTGAAAGCTCAAAAAGTGAAGAATGGGTTGCTTATTCACACATTTCAAAAAATGCGACTAAATATTAAATATTTAATAACCATTTTCTAAAAAATATTACTATGCTCAAATAATACAAATTTCACCTTAACAAAAAATGTCCAGTCTTTATATATGCTATAAGGAAAAAGAGCCACAAAAATTTAGGGTTGTATAAATAAAATTATTTGCCCAAATTTTCTCATGTTAACTGGGTAATATATTTACTAAAAACTAAAAAAAAAACCTTTTATAATTTTTTATGATTTTAATTAAAAAATTAGTAGGTACTAAATAGCCTTATGATCAATTACCAGTGGAACTGTTTAAGCGAGAAGGTCGAGGCCTTGAGGAAGCAAGTCGAAAGCAGAGATGTCGCGATGGAGATCGAGATGTGCACCTTTGCTAATTCGGATGAGTGCTATTGTTGTAGGTCGTGGGCGGCGATATTAGATAGGTTGCTTATTATTGGTTGCATCAGGTTCTCCCTCAATTTCATTTGATCTTAATAAATCATATCAATAGAATTGGGATCTAAACCAAACCCAAAAGCTGAAACAAAAAACTTCAGAGATTCTTGCATGCATTTTCATGCTTGATGTCATGGGGCATGGGCTTTATAACTATCCTGATAAAGCTATAAAGTAGAATAATCTAAAGCTATCTTCATCCTAGCCGTCTAATGATGTAATCTCCTACAGCATTTTCTCGCTGGATTGTAACTAGTTATTCTTTGTAATTATACTCTTGCTATATACTTATATTAGAAGTATGGTGGTTTGGGTGTATGAGACTAAGGCTTCGTTTGTGACGGTTTTTTTATTGCTTCTTAAAGCAGCTTTCTAGTAAAAAATTAAAATTTTTATACTAAAAAGTTGTTTTAAGAAGCTGTACGAAATCCGTCCCAAACGAAGCCTAAGTATGCTAATGTAATTTTTGCTTCTCCACCTTACGTTCATTTGTTAGTTCTCTGCTTTTCCCTCCACTAATACTTATGCCAACTTCAAGTCTACCAAAGCCTTTAACTGAGCCTGCCGCTCCTGCTATTCCAACTAATTAACCTCTTGTATCTGCCTCACCACAGCTTAAATCCTATATCCCTCAACATATTCATAATCCCACTGCTCTTATCCCAACCTCTCCCAATCCAAACATCCTAGGATGTAAATGGGTATTCAAACTAAATGTCATGTCGATATCCATTGTTGACATAAGGCTCCACTTGTAGCACAAGGATACAAACAAGAACTCGACATTATTACACAAGGTCATTCAATCTTGTTGGTAAAATGCTAACTTTCTAATCCTTATTACGATGGATTTAACAAGAATCGGACAATTATTCAACTAGATATTTCAAATGCCTTTCTAAATGATAATCTAAATCAAACTATGTTTGTATCACAACCCCAAGTTTTAAAGGACTCCTAGTTTCGTAATCATTTTTGCCTTCTCATAAAGCAATCAATGATCTCAAACCAGCTTCTCGACTATGGTTTGCGGCCTACTCTGACTATTTACAATCATTAGGGTTTCTGATCCATCTTTTCTTGTCTATTTGATAGTCTCCATCAGAAGTTCTTCTAGAAAATTCTGGGAGATTCATTACATTTTTTGGGTATTCAAGTTAGTCTACTGAATGTGGGATTCATCTTAATGAAAATGCCTGTATACAAAACATTCTAAACACTTTGGAATGACAAATTGTAAAGCTGTACTCACACCAAGCTCCATCAAGCAGCCTGTGACAGACCAACCGAATGAACAATTTGTTGATCTTGTATTGCACTGCCACATCATCGGTTCTTTACAATGCCTAACAATGTCCGTCATGATATCAAACCAAGTTTGTCAACACATCTGTTGCCTCCTTAATAAGCATTTACAAGTGCTCAAACATCTCCTGATATATCATTAAGATTTTGTTTGTGATAGTTTTTTTTAATGCTTTCTAAAGTTCTTTTTTAGTATAAAATTTTTAATTTGAAAATTTTTATATTAAAAATTAGCTAAAGTAACAAAAAAAATGTCCCAAACGAAGCGTAAGACACACGTTGGACTGCCTATCTGCCGTGACTACCTGTCTCTTAAGGCATATGCTAATTTTGATTGTCAGGTGAGCCAGTTCACAAAAATTCAAGATAGCATGGATTAAGTACTTTGATTTTTATTTTTATTTTTTCAAAAAATTTAGTTAAAGACCCCATGCTGTGGTCAGGATGAGCAAATAAAAAGTGATCATTAATGAAGCTGACCCCAAATCCCACAAATTGTTGGGATAAGATCAATGATGATGATATTAAGGTTTCGTTTGGGACGGCTTTCTTACTGCTTCTTAAAGCAGCTTTTTAGTATTAATTTTTTAATTAAAAAATTGCTTTAAGAAGCAATAAGAAAGCCGTCCCAAACAAAGCCTAAGTTGATGTTTTGAACCTTTTTCCCCTTTGCCATATTCATTATATTCGGATTTAACTATTCAATTTGCTGTATTGATAAACTGACATTTTCTTTCCACCAGGACTCAGGCCAACCCTTGCCCAAGTTTGGTGAATGGGATGTCAACGACCCTGCTTCTGCAGAGAGCTTCACTGTAATATTCAACAAAGCCAGGGATGAGCGCAAGACTGGAAGCAACATTCAAGGATCCAACTCTCCCTCCAAGGAGGTGTCTGATAAACATGGAACCACTCATGCCACCGCCAAATCTCACTCAGTGAGTTGCCCATTTCTTTTATGTTAATGCACGTCTAGCTCTTTTCTCGAAGCTCATTTAGGCTTCGTTTAGGATGGCTTTTTTACTGCTTCTTAAAGCAGTTTCTAATACAAAAATTAAAATTTTTGTACTAAAAATTAGTTTAAAAAGCAATAATAAAGCCGTCCCAAATGAAGCCTTAGTTGCTCGGACGTAGAATCCATATTTTGAAAAAAGGTGAAATTTTCAGTCATTGTTTAATTGAATATAGTTAAAAGCCAACATTAGTATAATGATTTCATTTTCACAAAAAAATAAACGAAAATAAAATTTATATATTTTTAGACCACATTTTCTATCCCCTATCAACCAAATGAGCTCATAACACATTCATTTGCCATATTCTACAATAACAACAACAACAACAACAAAAACAACATCAAGCCTTTATCCAAAAAAAAAACTTTTATCCCACTTCGTAGGTTTTTTTTTTTCCATTATTCGATAAATTTTACACTGGTTGTCGACTACCTAACGCAACCTTTTATTTTTCTCATCCAAGACCCGGGACCTGACAATGACATTGTTTAATTATCCATATTCTAAAAAGAAAAAAAAAAATCCTGATCATTCAAGTGACCTTTTTATGTTAATAAGAACTTGGGCTCATTTATATAAAAATCTTTTTTACTGCAGAATAAATGGTGTTGCTGCCTAAAATCTACACCAGCAGAATCCTGAATGTTCAAAGGCTTGTTATGTGGAGAGTCAGTTTCTGTCCTTTGACATTCTTAGAACCTTTTTTGTTGTATTCTAGTTAATGATTGTCCAGTGGGAAGGGAGTAAGCATAGTGATTTGTGAAGGATCAAATAAATTTTTTCATATGTATATTAATTAATACTGGAGGAAAGCACCAAAATTTCTCTTTATTCATGTTTGATCGTTTGTTTAATTTATTTAAATGATTGAATGTTCATTGTTTATCCATGATCTTTGCTGTGAAGCTATTTGGGATGCTCGTGGTTGTTGCTTGTTCCATTTTTATTAAGGTTTCATTCAGGAAGGTTTTTTTTACTATTTCGTAAAGCAGCTTTTAAGAAGCTAAAATCTAATTTTTGTACTAAAAAATTATTTTAAGAAGTAATAAGAAAGTTGTCCCAAACGGAACCTTAGTTTCTCTGAGTAAGTGTTCTCAGATTAGAGAGAATATCACAAGGCCTGGTAGTCTTATATAGTTGTGAGGACCAGCAAAGTAGCCTTTCAAAGCGACTTGCCATCACAATGATCAGTGAACCATCAATGAAATTTGCCAACCTAGCCACAAAGAAGGATCACTTCAAGAAAGATAAAAATTTTATCATGATCAGCTAGCCATGAAGTTCACTACTTTTATAGTTTAAGTGTACTTGCCCTTTTGTATCAAATTGGTCATCAGTGTTGCTAAAGGGCTCATCAATAGTTGTTTATCTAGTTGAACCCATCTGAGGACTCGCTTTCATTGACTCGCCCATGAATACTCGACATAAGGGAACTAGCACCAAGATTGTAGAGTTGAGCTGAAGAATAGTGATCACATGAAGTGCTTATTTGATTGAGACACCTATCCATGGCAATATGTAACGAGCCTTATTTATCAATGCATTTTTTAGCTTATTTGGTGTAGTGTTTTTTGTAGTCTTCGGATTCCTTATAAATAAGAGGTAAATATGCACATTTTGAATATTTTTTATCATATAACACAAGTCTTATTGAGCTAGTGAAATATTTTAGTTCCAAAAATATTTTTCTTCATTCCATACACACTGTGTTTCCATGTCAAGCCTTTTTAGTTTGTTTGCTAGTAACGTCGGATATCTTCTATGATGAAATATGGATCCTACGTCCTAATAAGTGTGTTGGGCATAGATTGATGCTTGTGACTAGAAGACATGCACAACTCGACGAACAACTCAACCCCTAGTCATTAGTGAAATGGATGCCTCAAACTATATCACACGTCATAATTATGGAGATGCAAGAAAGATAGAGTAAGACAATCCAAGATGCCTTAGTAGGGTTACCCAAGGACGCACTTAAGACAGTACTCTAGCAGGATCTACTGAATTGGTTATTTTTCGTTGAAGGCTTTTCAACATGCGAGTGTCAATTTTTTTTCACAACCCTTAAAGAGTTGACACTCAAGTGGTTTGCTTGCCTGCCCGTAAGAGTGATCATCTCCTTTATAGAGTCCAGAAAGAAGTTTATGATTTAATTCACAGAGAGCCCAAAAGCCTCATAAGATCTTGCAAGCCCTCTTCAAGATACACAAAGAGCCTGATGAGTCATCATGAAACTTCATTGGCAAGTTTCAGAGGGAGACGCATGAGGTTAAAGACCTAGAACTAGCTATCACCCAAACTGCTCTAATATAAGGATGAAGAGAGAGTTCATTCTGTTAAGTATTAGGCTTATAGTAGCTAAAGAAGGTTGCTAAGTTTTTGAACCGCCAAAAACCACATAAATGCTAAGGAATACAATCAAATGGTAAAGTCTTTCTTATCCACTCGCCCTAGAGAATTCACTACTAAGAAAGACTAGTTGTGTGGTAAGGAATGAGACAAAATTCACTCAAGGAACCAACGAACTGATAGGATGCCCTTGATGCCATATGATTGTCATCACCCAGACACTAAAGGCTACCCCCACAGGAGAGGATGCTTAGAATTATCAAACCACTTACATCGAGGATGGAGGAGCCACCTCACGCCACTTGCCTCTATTAGTGAGGATGTATGCACCATACTCCCAATTATCCTACAATCACTCTTTTCCAAGAGGCAATGGTTGAGCTAGTAAGGCCAACGGGAATAAATAGTTTTTCAAGCACCCAGTGCTTATGAAGGTGAGTGCACACACTAGTGACATATCAAGGTGTTGTGCCTTTTCTCAAAACCAATGACCATGACACCAGAGAATATTAACACCTCCATGAACTTTTTAAGGATTCAACCAAGATAGGTAAACTAAAGGAGTTTGTACTTGTTGACTTCAGTTGGTTCCCAGAAAAGGTCCCAATGGAAATGAGCCAATTTTTGCTTATTCTATTTAAATTATTGGCTTGGTGAGCATCATCATGGGAGGAGAATTAGCTGAGCCTTCCATGGCGAGTAACCCCAAAAGGCCTTAATTAATGAATTTAACTTAGCCATCACCTTGTGGGCGCTAACATTCGACATCACCCAGACACATTTTGTAAAACAAATAGGCCCTCCAATGAGAACCCTTAGAATGATGCAATGGTCGTCATGATTTTGGTCATCACTTACCAGGTTGGTAGTGTATTGATGGACATAATGAATTCAATTAACATCATTTTAAAATCTTTTTTGATAAAATAAATCTTCTTGTCTCTCAACTCACCCCTATTTTAAGCCACCTTTATGGCTTCTTAGGAGAGCACGGGGATATATAAGTAATATCCCTATCGATCACTTTGGGTGAATGTGACTAGCAGTACACTGTAATGACATATTTCATAATCATAGAACACGCCAACCATGTATAATGTCATCTTTGAGAGATCACTTGTGAATTCGTTTAGCGTGGTCATCTCAACATGTCATGTAGCGGTCAACTTTCCGCTTGGCAACTGAGAGATCACTATGAGGGGTGACCTCATACAATCTCAAGCATGCTACCTGAAAGTGGTAGGGAAGGTGAAAACCTCCTTAGAGGAGGTACTGCACCTAGATGTTGAAAGAGGATTAGGGCTAGAGATTATAGAAGCAATTAAGGAGGTTATGACTGTAAATGATGAGCTTGAGAGAATATTGAGAATAAGCACCTCATTTAGCTCAAGGCACTAAAGGGAGCTCATCCAAGTTCTTAGGGATGATCTCGATGTCTTTGTGTGGATAGAGCTTAGATGTCATACATTGATTAAGAAGCTACCCACCACAAACTTAATATGAGAAGAGATGCTAGGCCCATAAAATAAAATAAAAAAATTAAAAAGATAGTCATTATGCTCATCAAGCCAATTAAGCAGGGAAGTGAAAAAGATGCTAAGTTCATCAGGGAGTTACAACATCCTGATAGAATTTATAATCTTATGATGTTTCAGAAGGTCACTAGAAAGTGGAGGATGTGTGTTGACTTAATGAATCATAGCTCAATACACCCAAAGGATGGTTACAAACTCCTTATAATCAACTTGCAAGATGACTCAATGATGATATTCTTGGATGCCTTTTTTTTTTGGATAACATCATAATAATACACTTTGATGACTATGAAAAACATCCATCCAGTTTCCAGTATTCAATTTTTGTGATTATGTTTTGATTGTGTGCATCCCAAATCTTCAAACACCCAATAGCTCACAAAATTCCACATCCAAGAAGAAAATACAAGGACCTAGGATAACAAGCACAAAGAAAGCACTTAAGTAGAATTTTATTTTTATTTTTGTGTCTTAAGCATCATTTCTATTTTATGTGTGTTAAGAGGTATAAAAGACTAAGCATTTGTGATTTACTATTTATGATTGTAATTGTAATTGAAATTTAAATCCATAAAAATTAAATCTTTTAATGTTTGAATTTTGGATTTTGATATAATGGAGGATCATAAGGAGGGAATATTTAAATGAACTTAAATTGAAATGGTAGTTAAAATAAATAAAAAATACTAGTTCTCAAGTAGTATGGCCAACCTCCTTATTGAAAGAGATGGTTAAACTTCTCTAAAAGGTGTACAACAACCCCTTTGCACCTTGTAAAGTGGGTTAGCTCTAATCCTTCCTTATTTGATTTTATTTTAACTCAATTAATTATAAAATATTTATAAATATTGTGTAATGAGAATGAAAAAGATTATTATTATGTTTGGAAAATTAGAGTTCCATCAAAGTAGATAAAGCTGGGTGAGCGGTTCTCACATAAAGAGGTTTGATAATCTCTTCAACTTTGCTATTTTGGTGAGTGGAAAATATATTATTATTATTATTATTATTATTATTATTATTATTATTATTATTATTATTATTATTATTATTATTATTATTATTATTATTATTATTATTATTAT
>NW_021319238.1:398873-423518 GCF_001605985.2 Dendrobium catenatum | reverse complement strand
GTAAAATTGTAATCTGAATTTAATATATAATTTATATGTATAATATATAATATAAATTATTAATAATTTATATTAAACTTATAAAATTTTATATTATTAGATGCTTATTATATCATGCAAATTTTATTTATTATTCGGCCGATTCGACCGGCACCTTGTCCACCCCACTTTTCACCTGCTTGCTTAGAACCTCTATAACAAGCTGAGGCTCTGTCTGCTGTTCCGCCCCTATATATATCTCTTCTTTCGTTCCATCTCCATCGTCGAGCCCGATCGGTAACGTAAAAGAAAAGGTAAGAAGCAATATCAAAGATGGGATCCTTCTTCTCCACCCTTCTGAATCCCGGTGCCGCAGCCGCAGCGGAGGAAGAAGGTTCAGCCGTCGTTGCCGTCCACTCTAAAGAATCCTGGAACGAACACTGGACAGCCCATAAAAACACGAACAAGCTAGTATGTTCTCAGTGCCCCCTTCACTAATTCCCAATAAGAAAATTTCCACGAAAAATAACTTTTCTAGGTTTTACTTGCTTCTTTAATCTGAAGCTGGTGATTGATTTCTCCGCTACTTGGTGCGGGCCTTGCCGTTTCATAGAGCCGACCTTCAAGGCTCTCGCTGCAAAGTTCACGGAGGCTTCATTCGTCAAAATTGACGTTGACGAGCTCTCGGTACTTTTTCCCCTTTCCCAATTCCGATACTCTTTTTTGAAAGTTTCTCCCTCTTTGGGAATTAGGGTTAGGGTTTTTTAGATTTGCTTGTTGATTGAAATTCATGAAGTGGATCAGGAAGTGTCCCAGCAGTGGAAGGTTCAAGCGATGCCTACTTTCGTGCTTGTGAAAGGTGGGAAGGAGGTGGCGAGAATTGTCGGTGCTAAGGAGGCGGAACTCCAGGGAAAGGTTGCACAGTTCATAGCCTAACCTGAATGGTGATTTCACGAATTTCTTTCTATATTTTTAATAATATTGTGTGTTAGGCAGTTGATGGGTTCCAATCTGCCTGATTTTATCTTAATTGTCTGGATGTTTTGTATGAATTGGTATTTTCTGCATTGTCTTGATAATTTGAGGCTTTCTACCATAAAAGTAATAGCTTGATCCTTTTATTAACGTTTCTAATATTTGTTTTCAATGTTACATGAGCCTTGTCACTGATGATTTGCATCTTTGATCCCTTCTCTTAGGAGAGTGGTTGTTGGATCATGGGCTTGTTCTAGCAATAGCTCTTGCAGGGTTGCACTCCTTTCTAGTGAGTGCTCCCTTTGATCAGTTGATCATCTTGATCAAGTTCCTTGATGAAACCTATTTGATACCTGCAAATTATCTACAATCACATGTATGATTATACATATATAACAATCTCCATTGATAGGTTGATAATTTTATTAATGTGATTTTAATCATTATCAACATATTGGCAATGTTTATTAATGTTTCTTATCCTACAACATTCATGATTTGGAGTGATATGAGATTAAGAAGAAAGATTAATTTGCATTTGCAAGTTCTAGAGAATTTAAGATGGGATATGAGTTGGTAATTAAGGTCTAATGTGAACCACAATGTGATAGATCTACTCTTTTATGATTTATCCCTTTTGAATCTTTTCAATTTCCTTTTATGTAAAATTGGGGGGTGAACTAAGCATTAGACAAACTACTTGAGGCTTGACTTGATAAAAGTTTGTTTGTGATCATTTAATTAAATAATCAAACAAATTTGAACATTTTTTGAAATACTCGATGCTTTAATGAACAAGCTTGAACAACTATGTGTTCGACTCATTATGTTCATGAACAACATCGTCCGAAGCTCCTGATCATGCTCGTTAGGAGCTCGATATTAGGCTCGATTCTTGATTCTTGTTTGATAAAAAGCATACTAATGAAAATAAAATGTTCGTGAACATACTCGTTTGATAGTTTGAAACAATTGCTAGAAATATTTGCAAACATATTTGTTAGTATGCTCGATAAAGCTCGTTCGTTAGGCTAATGAACATTTAAAACTAGAATTTTGTTTATAGCTTGATAAGGCTCATTTGTAGCTTGATAAACACGAAACAAATTGAACATGAACCAAACATGAACATCCATCAACTTAAACAAACTAAGCTTGAACACGAACATGAAAGCTCAAATCAAACTCAAACGAACATGAACAAGCAAATGCTCGGGTCGGCCCGATTCGTTTGCAGCCCTATGTAAAATGATATTTTGATGGTATTGGGAAATAGGCAAAACCTAATTCAAATACAAAGAACCAAAAAGAATAGAAAATGAATAGAACATTACATACAAAAATATAGATATTTACACGGTTTTACATAATTGATATTGCTTCTTCATATATGATTTGGTTGTGTAGATTATAATCTTAATTCCTTCAAGCTAATATAAAATGGCTCCCTCTTTATACTATAATATAATTAAGGGTATTTGAAAAATAAATTAACATTCTCAAAATAACACAAAATGAAATAACCCCCCCACAAATTCTGTTTCCTTTAAGTATGCATAGCATATATTATTTGTATGATAAAAATAGATTCTATAACTTAACACACACATACTAACTAACAATTCTACATTTGATATCAAAGTCAAGTGATGCTTTTATCTACTTGAAAGGAGGATTCAGTAACCTTATTTTACTGAAAATATGAAAACAAACATAAATACTGTCTATATTGTTGGTTGGTACACTTGCAAACTAGCATTAGCTCTATCAAATGCCACTGTATAATTAGTTTTAGAAAAAAATTATCTTATTGCCTTGGCTGTGTTGCCTCCAGTAATTGTATAGTCAGTGGAGGAGTTTTACACACGTAGTCTTAGGCTTCGTTTGGGATGATTTTCTTATTGTTTCTTAAATTAACTTTCTAGTACATAATTTAAAATTTTTATATTATAAAGTTGCTTTTAAAAGCAGTAAAAAAGCTGCCCCAAACAAAGATTTTTTTATTGCTTCTTAAAGCAGCTTTTTTGTATAAATTTTTTAATTTTTTAGCAGAAAGATGATTTAAGAAGCAGTAAAAAAGTCGTCCCAAACAAACCCTTAAACCTCATATTGCAGAAAGTATATTTCCATCACTCAAACCCATGGCCTTTAGATCATATTGGATATGTAACTCATCTTGGTCTATTAGTTGGAAGTTTTGGCTATCAATTAAGATATTTTGAATTTGAGTTTTGCGTATATGATGCACATATGAGTTTACTTTAATTGATCTGAATGTCTCAAAAAAGACCGCAGTGGATGCAACAGCTTTATAAGACCCGCCTCAAAAGAGATGATGGACACACTAAAGGCTTTGCATTTTACTTTATTTGATTCTCTGAGTAGTTGCGGCTCTTTTTCTTCCATGCTAAGATATGGAACTTGTTCTTCCACTCAAAATATTTTCAAGTTTTCTTTATCTTTTTTTTGGGTGATAATGAAGATCTTTTTTTGTCACAACTAAAAGCTTTCCCATATGATGACTTCAAAGAGAAGTTTTTCTGGCATTAGTGCTCATATCTTTAGGAGATGCTCTATTCCTTTAGGGTTTCTAACATTAAATTCGTTAGAAAACAATATAAAAAACTATCACAAACGAGATCTTAAGCTAATTATTATTTCCCACATTTGCTAGTGATCTTTTTATATAAAGAAAAATGTTTATCACTTTATTATATTAAGCTTAGTAAATATATTTCGTGTTCAATTTTATTCTTTTTCAAAACTTTTTTTTTTTTAAGTTGAAGTTGTATTTGACTAATTTAGAACTTTGTGCGTTGGTGTTCTAGTTGACATTAAATGATTATGGACATGAAACACATGTTTAATAACATTTTTATTGATACGTCATCAAAAATCACGCTACTTTTTTTTTTTTAATCTAAACTCTGATTTTAGTAAACTTATAATCAAAATGAGCATTTGGATAAGATGAGTCCAAAAATATCGGAAACAGACAAATTCAAGCCCAACTGAACCCAAATCAAAGTTCAAAAGCATAGTTGAAAACTTCATAATATTAATTAGATGGTCAAATTATATTCAGATATAATATTCTCAAAGTCGAATTGAGTGGCACGACAAGACAAATTTAATGAGCCCAAGATCATCTAATTTCGATGTCATTCAGGCATCCAAATGTTGAAAAAATTATCTATGATTAAGGGAATTGATATGAGTCCTTCACTTTGGTGCTCTGAATTTGTTTTAGATCTTTTTTGTATTTATGGGACATATCACTCTCAAAAGCCTTTAAATTGACTCCCCTTTACTTACATGAATGGGTCATTGGCCAGATATTTCAGTGAGATTAAAAATTTGAAGAATCTCAAAGCTCCATCATAGCACCACTAAAGTGAGCCTTTGCCAGCAATATTGGAGCAATACATGTTGACCATCGATGTTGGACTCATTGTTTTGAAAATCGGACGGGATCGGATCGGCCGGTTCAACCATGAACCGGTCCCATGGCCGGTTCAGTCCTCTTAGAAAATCGGTTGCATCAAACCGATCAAAATTGATTTGAACCACCGGTTCAACCACCCAATCGTTGAACTGGCCTGATTTTTAAGAATCGGCTGGTTCAATTAATGATATATTTAAATAATTTAGTTTAATACAAAATAATTTAGTATATATTAAATTAATTTTAAATATGATATAATTTCAAAAAAAATTTAAGCATACCGTTCCAAAAATACTGTAAAGTTATATATTAAATATATATAATTCATCATTTCCACAAGATTCCTTAACTCCATGTGAGTTCTTAATCTATGAATACATCAAAATGTATATAAATAACAAAACATAAAGCCTCTTAACAGGGGCGGAGCCAGAATTTTTTTCACGTGGGGGCACAAATTATGAATATTAAAAAATATCTTCGACCTTTTTCATCCGGACTTGGGACGACGATTTTAAAATTTTATTTTGTTAGACTAGTTATAAAAAAAGTTAAATTATATAATAAAAAAATTTGCAATCAAGAGCTTATGCTATGCATATTCTTCTTACATGACACCAACAATTTCTATCATAAGTCTTCATTTTTCGAAAATATTGTACAATTACTTTATAATCAATATTTTTAAAAATATATTTTTCAATATAAGTCTAGATTTTGATAGAGAATTTAATAGGCAGTGGATTATAATAATTACTTCTAAAATTTTTGAAAAAATAATGAATAATTATTAGACAAATTAAAAAATTATTTTTAAAGTGAAAAATTAAAATTTATTCAACAAAACTCAAAGTGCATGAAAAGTTTTAATTGAAAATCTTAAAACTATTTAAACTCAAATAAATGTTACCACTTATATTTAATTTTTTTAATCTGCTTAAGAAGAAATACAATACTTAAAAAAAATAAATAAAAAAAAACAATACTTAAAAAAAAATAAATACAAACAAAATCAATTTGTAAATTAAAAATTTTTAATCAGTATTCAAATTCCAACCCTAAAAGAAAGAAAAGCATCCACCTCTTCATCCGCTGAGAAAAATTTCTCAAAAAATTTGTACTCTCCCTCTCTCTCTCTCTAATTAAGAGAACATTTTTTTTAATGAGGCCAGTGGGGGCACGTGCCCCCAGTGCCCCCACCCTGCCTCCGCCTCTGCCTCTTAATTGATGTGGGACTAAATAACTAGTAGATTCTAGTTTCAACAATGAGTGCAAGATGGATGTTTCTAAGAGAATTTTTTGAAAAATTTTTGTATGAAATATTCAAATACAAAATTCTTAGAATTATTAAATTTTTTAGATTAAATTGACATCATTATTATGTTAATTTTATTAATTTTTTAAATTAATATTATTTATTACGTCATCTTGTTCGACCCCGGTTCGACCGATTTGAACTGTGAACCTCTAATTCTATCTGTTCATTGTCCGGTACAGCTTTCACGACCTTGGCTGGACTTTCATCAACCAATTGTTGTCGAGTCTCCGCCCGTTCGCTATTGTCGGATTAACGCCTAGCCGCTACCAATGCCAAGCCCATTTCCATCAGACCTTTGGGTGACTACCGCTAGATGTTCGCACCACCGTCGATCTCTGAACTTTCTCCTGGTAGCTGCCACAAAATCGTTGCCCGACCAACCACTACCTAATTTATGTTTAAACGTTGTCAAAACTTTGCCTAGCCACTAGCTGGCCATCGCCATCAGGTAATCGTTTGTCGGGCCTCCAATTTAGGCTTCGTCTAGGAGGTGTCAAAATGGGTTTTTGGTATGGGCTCGGACCCAATCTGAATCTAATCCGCCCTCAACTAGTCTAACCCAAAACCAACTCGATTATATAAATGGGCCCAAAATCTGAACCCGACTTGTCGGGTCATCAGGTTGACCCGGCCCGACCTGCTAACCTTACGACTGTACAAGATGTGGATGCGGGACCACGCGTGATGCGATTGCGGACGACTGGGTGAGAGCAGGACACAGGACCGCTCGCTAGTGCGGGCTACTCGGCAAGGGAGGGACGTGGGCTCGGGCTTGAGTGCGCAAAAGCATGCATGAGAATGCGGGCGAGGGCAAGGCCACGTTACTGGCGTGGGCGAGGCCTGCATGACTGCGAGTGTGAACACATGCGAGGGTGAGTTAGTCCTGGCAAGGGCAACTGACACCTATGCGCGTGCAGATTGCTGAGTCAACTAGCAAGGTCTAATTTGGACTGGACTCGGGTCAAATTCGGGTTATATTCGGGTTAGCAGGATGACCTGGATCCAAGCCAATTTTTTAAACGGGTCAAAAATTAGAAGCCGAACCTGACTTATTTGTTAAACGGTCCGACCCAAACCTGAATTTTTGTGATCAGGTTCGGGTGGGGTCAATATTTAACACTGTGTCATTATTTTTTGTTGTTTTTTAAAGAAAAAATTGTACTTGAAAATACTAAAAATCTATTCTGAATGAAGCTGTAGGTTTAGGCTTCGTTAGGGACGGCTTTTTTATTGCTTTCTAAAACGGAGTTTTAATACAAAAAAAAAATTGTACTAAAACTCCGTTTTAGAAAGCAGTAAAAAAGCCGTCCCAAACGAAGCCTTAATTGAGATAATTTTTTTACTGCTTTTAAAAATAACTTTTTAGTATATAATTATTTTATTTAAAACGAAGCCTTACTACTAAAAAAACTAATTTAAAAAGCAATAAAAAATGCCTTAATTTGCATATATGAAGTTATGCTTTGCAAATTGAGATACCTGAACAAGTCATTTAATATAGGTGAAATTGATGCAGACTTTCTAAGGATTTAGGATTTTCCTGTTCAAGTCTATGATACACACAAAATCAAATTCACATTCATAGAATTTCAGTTTAGACAATTATTTCATCATTTCAGATGTTTAGACAATTATTTCATCATTTCAGATGAAGACCGAATAATCCATAAAATTTACTTAAATAATAATTTAACAATCATATAATATATTAGTCAATATATAACCTTAAGATCATAATAAATTCACGCTTTTGTAGTAAAATTTTCACTGCAACTAAAAAAAAAAATTGATTACATGAAATTTAAAAAAAATATATTCATGTAAAGGAGAGATGATAAAATATAAAATTTACAAAAATGAAGTAAAATTACACATTTACTTTTATAAATTAATATAAATAAATAAAAATAGGAGGGATAATGAAATACAAAATTTATAAAATTAATTAAAATTACACATTTTCTTTCTAAATTAATACAAATAAATAATAAAGTTTAAATAAAATAAAACATATAAACTTACAACATAAAAAATACCTCTTTTATGTTTCATTTGGGATGGATTTTTTATTGATTTCTAAAATAATTTTTTAGTACAAAATTTTTAAACTTAAAAACTTTGTACTAAAAAGTTACTTCAGAAAGCAGTAAGAAAGTCATTCCAAACAAAATGTTAGGCTTCTTTTGGGACGAATTTTCTTTTGCTTCTTAAATCAGCTTTTTAGCATAACAAATATAAAATTATATTTTTCGTACTAAAAAATTATTTTAAGAAGCATTAGAAAGTCATCTCAAATGAAATCTTAGGCTTTGTTTGGGACGGCTTTTTTATTGCTTTCTAAAACGGAGTTTTAATACAAAAATTAAAAAAAAATTGTACTAAAACTCCGTTTTAGAAAGCAATAAAAAAACCGTCCCAAACGAAGCCTTAATCTTACTAATCTAGTTAGGCATATTAAACCATGAATTTTTTATTTCATCATAATTATTAACCATTGATTACACTAAAAGCTCATTACACTGTTCTTCTCAATATATATCATCAATAAATTTATACAAAAAAATATTTTTCATCTTATTTTGTAATATTGTTATGACAATCTTAATTGTTGAAGATATGTATAAATTTCAAGATCAAATGAGTATATTAATCAATAAGAGGATATATGATTAATTTTGTCATATTTGCTAATATTTTACATAGATAAAAAATTATAGAGAGATTCTAAAATAACTTCATTTTTTCTATCCATTTTAAGATGTAGGCATCATTTGGGATTAAAACGGAGTTTTAGAAAGCAATAAAAAAGCCGTCCCAAACGAAGCCTTAATCTTACTAATCTAGCTAGGCATATTAAACCATGCATTTTTTATTTCATCATAATTATTAACCATTGATTACACTAAAAGCTCATTGCACTGTTCTTCTCAATATATATCATCAATAAATTTATACAAAAAATATATTTTTCATCTTATTTACTAATATTGTTATGACAATCTTAATTGTTGAAGATATGTATAAATTTCAAGATCAAATGAGTATATTAATCAATAAGAGGATATATGATTAATTTTGTCATATTTGCTAATATTTTACATAGATAAAAAATTATAGAGAGATTCTAAAATAACTTCATTTTTTCTATCCATTTTAAGATGTAGGCATCATTTGGGATGGTTTTCTTATTGCTCTTAATAGTAGCTTTCTAGTACAAAAATTAAAATATTTGTACTAAAAGTTGCTTTAAGAAGCAATAAAAAAGCCGTTCCAAATGAAACCTCAATGTAACTTATTAAACCATCAAGAGATATTTTATTTGCAAGAGTTGATTGAGGTTTGTCATTACTAAAGATTTATCTTAAATAATTAAATAAGGACTAGTTTTTGAGGAAGTAAATGAGGGATGATTAGGATTTTGGAAAGGTTGGTGCAGAAGAGGAGAAAATGCGGATTTCAAGAATTTTGGAACAAAGGGAGAGAAGAGAAGGGTTTTGAGAATTCAATTGTGAAGGAGAGAGAACAAGAAATTCATAAATTTGGGCGCAAAAGGGGAAGATAAAGGTTTTTATAATTTGGGTGCTTAAAGCTAAAGATGTGATTTTGATATTTACATATAGTTAAAATATGATAAATATGTTAATATTGAGAAAACAATATATGATTGATATTAAAATTTACACACTTGTATATAACCTCAACATTCAAATGAGTTGCAAGAAATTAGTGGACTCACCGAAATACTAAAAACTAGGCTAACTCACCTAAAAGATAAGCTCGACTAAAAAGGAAACTAGAACTAGAAGTGCTTTCCTTGATTGGACAATCGCCTTAGGATAAGTAAATCTAAAAAGAACACTCCCCATGAGTTGTTCAACTATTCCAACTCAGTGGTAGACATTACAACCGTGTAGCTGGCACTCTTCTATGGCTGAGCATCAGGTCAATCCACCGGTTGGAATTGACTCTAACTCCATTCACATCCACAAAACATAATGTTTAAATGCACTATACAACAAGAGATATTTGTATTTGAAAAAGAAGACAGAAAGAACAAGGGGTGGCCCACACTAATAACCACCATAACTAGGATGACCCATACTTGTAACCACCATAATTACTCCATTCTTCCATCTTGGCCCACCATTACACTTCTCCCTAGCTCTTTTGCTTATCCAACCACTCACTTCATGTATGAGCTACATGCTTAAATTAATTAAGTGTCTCATGCTAGACATTTTACACTTAAAAACTCATAATACAAACACTAAGTCTCATAGACATTCAATTACAATACCATATGATGTTTTTGACGTAATAATTAACTATAAGACATAAATGAAATTCCCTAAATTAGGATCTTCAACTTGCTCTTGGTGATGAGTTCATTTATGCTCCGACGTTGATAGCTTAAGCATCGCAGCGCATATTTGCCTCTCTTAGCATTGCACCACCTATCTTTATTCCACACCGCAACACTGTGGTAGCATCGCGGCACCAAATTGCCTACAACATCAAGGTGAGGGAGTTAGAGCGGTTCACTGTGAAGCATCATGTTGATTCAACCTAACATCGCAGTGGAGCAAAAAAATAGTGTCAAAGTACTAGTTCATTATTATAACATCGTGGCAACCTTTTGAGCGCCGCACCACCTGAGTCAGTTATGTACTTAGTAAAAATAAAGTGTCACTATAGTGAGACAATGCCTTGCATTACACCCTTACAAGATCGATCTAAGAATGTATATATTTTGATTCACAACAAACGTTAGAAGAGTTTACCTAGGAAAACATTGCAACATTCAAGATTTTATCAGCCTACATTATTTAATGGTGTGCTTCCTTTTGATTTATCTTCTACTCAATAAAGGAAAAAAAATTATGATGCCAAATATTACTTTTAGGATGAGTAATGTCTGTTTAAAACTTATAATAACCAAATTATTAGAAGATGTGTCTCATTAAGTAGAATAAATAATTATGGAATATCAAGACTTACATTATGAAGGATATTTTGTAGGTTTTAGCGCTGCTTTTAAGATACTCTAATCAAGATTTTATTAGCCTACATTATTTAATGATGTTAATGACTATGTTAAGAAGTGTAATCAATGTCAAATAGTATGCAATATCCTAAAAAAATGAAATGCCCTTAAGTTATGTTTTAGAAATAAAGTTATTTGATATTTGAGAAATATATTTTATGAGACCATTTGTGTAATTTTAGAGATGCCAATATATTCTTATTGATGTTGACTATGTGCCTAAATGGATTGAAGGAGTGTCAACCACTAGAATTGATGCACGGGTTATGTTTACATTTTTAAGGAAAAAAAATATTTTTGTTTTCTAGATTTGAAATGCCTAGAATATTAATTAATGATGGAGGAAGTCATTTTTGTAATAAGAGAATAGAAGCATCTCTTGTTAAATATAATATTCATCATAAGATTGCAACATCTTATTATCCTCAAACTAGTGGCTAAGTTGAAATAAGTAATAGGCACTACAGGAAAATCACATATTACCGACGATTTTTTCGGGGGCTTACCAGCGAGTTTCATTGAAATATTTCCGATTGCAAAATTTTCAGCGGCTTTCCGACGGATTTTAATATTTTTTGAAAAACTAGGGGGGGAGGCAGCTCTAGGGTAGGCCATGCTTCATTTTTTTAATTTCCCAGTAGCCTAGTATTATCAGAAAGCCATCGAAAAAAATTTTCCTACGCGAGTTTTACTGGCAAAAAATTTCCCATTGGAAAGTCACCGATAAATTCCAAATCCACCTGAAAATGATCAATTGCCGCCAGTAATAGTTGATTTTCTTGTAGTGAGAGAGATAAACAAAATATTGAAAAAAAATTAAGTTATAATAAGAAAGATTGGGCTATTAAAAATGCATTATGAGCCTATAGAATTGCTTTTAAAACACCTATTAGAATGTCCCTATCAGTTGTCTTTGGAAAGCTTATCATCTTCTTGTAGAATTAGAATGTAAGGCACTTTGGGCCATGAAGGAATTAAATTTAATCTTAAGGGAGCATAAGAAAAAAGGCAAATACAATTGAATGAGTTGGACGAATTTAAGAATGAAGTTTATGAAAATACTAGGATTTTTAAGGATAAAATAAAAAATGGCATGACCGTAAGCTTCTTAAGAAAGAATTTACCTATATATGGATAAGTGGTTTTATTATTTAATTCTACATTGAAATTATTTCTAGGTAAACTTAAGTCCAGGTGGTCACATCTATTCGCTATTAAAAAATATTCTTTATGGAGCTATAGAAATTCAGAATAAAAATATCTTTAACATCTTTAAGGTAAATGACCATAGATTAAATCCTTATTTAGGAGGAGATATAGATCGTTTGAGGAATATCACTAAATTAGCTCACTCTCAAGAAAAATAATTGACATAGTGTGACTAAAGACTGAAAACTAGGCATTGATGGGAGGTAACCCAAATATATTATGAGTTATTGTGAGCATTTTGAGTTTCTTTTCAGTATTTGGTCCATTTTATTTATCAATGATATAATTTACTTATTATAGTAATTTGTTTATGTTATTGATATTATAGTTCAATTTGTATTTAAGTAAAATTCTCACTATTATTTAACTGTTGAAAATGTCTTCTACATATTGCTTGCACTAATTTGATTGCTTATTTAGAAAAAATAAAAATAACTATGAAAAATTATTTAAAATTAAGAATAATACTAAACTCTAGTTGATAATTTGGATAATAAAGAACCACAGTTTTTAATTTGAAAATCATAGTAATTAACTAAAGAAAATCATATGAGTTATTATCTTGCTTTGAACTTAAAAGCTATACACTTAAAAATTGACTAAAGATTTAAAGGTTGAATAATTGAGTTTAGAGAAAGAGAGTATGTAGATTAAATTATGAATATCATTGTAATATTGAATATGAAATCAGTGAGCTTACTGACTTCCTTACATTAATTCAATTTAGGGTTATTTGAAGGAAGAAAGTAATCATATATTCAAAATCATTATTATGTAACTCAAAAATAAAAAAATATGAAAAAAAACATGAAAATCAAAAGAAAGGAAGATAAAATTAAGAATAATACTAAAATCTAGTTGATAATTTGGATAATAAAGAATCACAATTTTTAATTTGAAAATCATAGTAATTAACTAAAGAAAATCATATGAGTTATTATCTTGCTTTGAACTTAAGCTATACACTTAAAAATTGACTAAAGATTTAAAGGTTGAATAATTGAGTTTAGAGAAATAGAGTATGTAGATTAAATTATGAATATCATTGTAATCTTGAATATGAAATCAGTGAGCTTACTGACTTCCTTACATTAATTCAATTTAGGGTTATTTGAAGGAAGAAAGTAATCATATATTCAAAATCATTATTATGTAACTCAAAAATAAAAAAATATGAAAAAAAACATGAAAATCAAAAGAAAGGAAGAAAAATAAAATGAGGTTGAGTACTTCAAAAATTAGTATATGATAAAGCTCAATTCCTAGAAGTATTCTAAATATTTAAATCAAATAGGATAATGCAAGTAAACTAATACATATGATGGTTTATTAATAAACTTCTAACTAAATTACAAGCACAAATAATTTCTAAATAATCTATTATTCATATCTAAAGTTGATAGTCAATATCGCACTTACACTTGTAGTAGATAATTCCCATTTGAGCAATAATAAGGATGATTGATTAAGGTAATTACTTGTGATTATTCAAATTAAAATTCTATAACTTTGATCATCCCAAATTACAAGCTGGCTGAAGTGAGGAGGAGAGAAGTGTGGTAATATATATATAAATAAATAAATATATATTTTTTATTCTAATATATTTTTCAAATTTTCAAGTTGTTACACCATAAGTAGGGCATAAGGGAGAGGGTGAATGAAAATTCATAATATTAGACTACTTTATTATAGTAGATGTCCTAGCCACCTATAATAACATCTTTTGGTGACCACTCCTAAATAAATTCAAAGTTATGTTCTACACTTATCACGTGTTGATCAATTCCTATCCTTATGGAAAGAGATTACTATGAGGGTTGACCTCAAGTAGTTGAGGGCCTACTATCCAAAAGGCAAAGAATATTATGGGATCCTAAAAGGAAGTGTTGTAAGTCATATTGGTAAATAGAGGAGCTGGGTAGGAGTTACTAAGTTAGTAAAATAAGTCCTTGCTATAGAGGGGTACCTTGAGCAAATCATTTAAATAGGCACGCCTTTTTATCTAGAGCACCGTAGAGAACTTCTTAATACCCTCCAAGATGTATTAACTTTGATGGCATTCTAAATTCTATGGATTTTCATTAATGTTGCCTGCAATTGGATGAATTTTAAAAGATATGCAAGCCCATTAAGTAGAATATTAAAAAGATGACTATCATCCTAGCAGAGCTTATAAAATAGGAGGTTTTAGAAACTCCTTGAGGTCAAGTTCTAGTGCAGCATCAAGACTAGATCTCCAATGTGGTAATGATTTAGAATGCGAGTGAAAAGTGAATGATGTTTGTCAATTTTCCAGTGACTAGCTTCTTTGATGTATTCCATTGCTACCACTAAATTATTATGCATCCCATGAATTTTGAAAATATGGCTTTATCATGTAATTCCATTCACCCTAAAGGATGTATAAGTCACATACCAATTAATGATGGATTAAGTATTCAATGATTACAAGGGGAGGAATATCAATGTCTATGTGGACAACCAACTAGTGAATAGTAAATCCCCATAATTGAAAGTGCTTGACACACTTAGAGGGGGGATTGGGTGAATTGGTGTGGCTCTTAGAAATTTAAAGATAATTATAAGTAAATGATTTCAATGGTAAAATATATCTAAACCCCTTGTTTAAAGACATGCTCACCAAGATAAAAAAATTCTTTTAAATAAAAAATATTTTTGGATTTTAATATAAAAAAATATTTTATCATACAAAAGTAGCTCAAATCTACTAGCTTGCAATTTTAACCAATTTTTCCACAAATTATCATTCAACCACAAGTATGAAATAAAAATTACAAATAAATAAAGAGAATTAAAATAGCATGTAAATCATTTATATTGGTTTGGTCAAATAGACCTATGTCCACTCCCCATGTCATCCTCTCAAGAATTCCACTAACTCACTCTTAACAAGGTGAAGAAGCCTCTCTCTTTCCTAGAATAATGGAGAAATCCTACATCACTTTCCTCTTCAAAAATAACTTTCTCCGTAGCCTCCTGTTATATCCACAAATTCCTCCAAACCTCTCACAAAATCCCTTGAGATCTGTTAAGTAAGATCTTCAATAAGTTCTTCTCCTATGAAATTGAACAACACCTAAGAAAAAGGGGAAATAGATTGAGCTAGAATAATCGTGGTGAACCTTACAGACAAATCTCTTGGACTTCTTCAAAAGATTTCTCAAATTCTCTCCAATCTCACATTTTCAAACTCTTTAAAAATTCTTGAAGACTTTGTTTTTTTTTTTTTCATTAAGATTTTTATATAATAGTAGTATTTATAAGTAAGATAGAAATGAAATCCTAATCAATCTTTTTTAAGAAATGGTTAGTTGTATAAATTTTTTTATTTATTTCTTTTTAGTTACTACCACTTTAATATTCTATTTATAAAGATGTTACTCAAATCATACAGTATGATGAAGATTGCATAGTATGATTAGTCTAAGAACCAATAATTCTAATTAACTTTCAATTTGTTTATTTTTTATTTATTATGTACTTTTGTGTATGCGTGTGCTTAGTTGTTTAGCCCACTATATACTTGCAATAATGTAAGAAAACTCAAGAAAATAAAAAATATAAATTGGCATAACACTTTAGCTGTTGAGGTCTTTCTATCTTTAACAACTTCACATATTCATTGAGCTTAATACATCATCTTTCTAATTCTTGTCACTTGTGTGTCAGTTATCACTTCCTTCGATTTTCGCCTTTTACCATAAATTTTAGTTAAAAGAGATGACCTACACACATACATATGATCTAAATCAATATAACTAATAATAGTTGTAATCATTAAAATCATAGTATACACACCAAGCTCATGGGGTTCGACACTAATAACACATCCAAGATCTAAAGGAGGTATTTACCACCTTAAAGAGTTATTATATGCAACCTAGTCCACAAAAATTATGCTTTTGATGCAATATAAAATAAGTTCAATCAATGCAAATTGAAGTTAGACAATAAGTGTTAGCCCTCCTTCAAAGTCCTCATAAGTACAAAACATTTCATATAGAGTAAGGAGTGCAAGGTCATCTTTTAATAATTAAAGAAAATCCTCACATTATTACCACTATTATAGAGTCCACAACTTGGAGATGACTTACTCTTATACAATAGAGTCCATGAGGATGCTAGGAGATCTATCAAGATGTTAGAAGAATGAAGAAGATAATGTCCAACCTAGTTTATGTAAAAGAGTCTTTGAGGAGCCAAGTTGGGGTAAATCATCATGGTGAAGCTAGTTTAGGTTATAACTATCTAAGCATAATGACTTCAACCTTATTTCTATGCTCATCCTTTCAAAATCATCACATAACACCAATCAAGAAAAGTGATCAACAAATTTTACTATCTTAGAAGATTGTTAAATTTTGATGTTGAGCTCAGTAGGTTCTAGATAAACTATGACAAGAGGATGGACATCAAAGCCTAGGCACTCATTGGATTCCTTAGTGATTTCATAATCTCATATTCTAAGAATGGAGTAGAGTGTGAGTGAAACATGAAACTAGCTTTAGATATTGTATATAGATGAGGTGTCTAATGATCAAGGAATTAAATCTAAAATAGTCTTAAGAAGCTATACTGCATGAATACTCATACTCATCGTTGAGTCAAATTACGCATCACCAACAATCAATAATAACATCACTCCTTAATAGTGGGATTAAGATTTTATATTATCATATTGACATCATTTTTGAATGAGATCAATCTTCTCTCCCCTAGGGCTCTCGTATACTTAGATGTTTCTTAGTGTATAAATTTCCTTTTAAAGTACTCTTAAGGAGAAACCTAAGGACTTAACATTGGCTAGCCATAAAAATTATATAAACCTTTAAGGACACTTCTTAGTGGCAAGAGGTAGATAATCGAATTACCCAAGCTAAACCTTAGGTCAAACCCTAATTTGATTAAAATTACTAAAATATCCCCCTAAGTAACCAATGACCCTAGGATTAATCCTACAAACCATTGACTTATTCCTGGACCCATCTCATGGGTTAAGGAGTGCTGATCAACCCATTTAACCCTTAGTCAAACATGATTTGACTAGGGTTAAACTTAAATTCTTAAAAATTCCTAGAAACTCTAAATGGTCATTTAACATTGGAATTTAGTTCAAAAACTGGTTATCCATCTCATAAGTGATTTGGGTCAAGGGTTTCCCATGTTCAAATCCCTTTGTCTATAATCAAACTAGATTTGACCAAAACTAGAGAAGCCCTAACCCCAATCCAAATATTCAAACTAGCTGATTTTTCATTAGAAAGGGTTTTAAATGATTTCTAATCCATATTAAATTCATTTGAAAATAACTCACCATTGGTCAATCCATCTAGTAAAAATGATAAATGACCAAAATGTCCATAAAGTACACCATATTATAGGGTTTCTTTAAAATAGTCATAAATCAATTTTTTAGAAATATTTAAAACCCTTCACAACCCTTATTAAATCACTTTGACTAAAGAAGGGTAAATATATCAAAATGGTCCTATAAGACTTACCTTGGTGTCCATAAGACCAAACCATTGATTCTTATTTCTCTTTGATACCAAATCACTCTTAAATCAATTTTGAGATATTTGGAGCCATGCTTAACCCATGGTTACCATTTTGATCATAAAAGATAAAATTTACCAAAGCACTCTATATTACCTATCTTGGAATCCATATACTAAACCCTAGAATTTTGAATTTACATTGGTCCCATTTAAGTCTAAACCTTCTTGAAGTAATTCATAATCATGCTTAACTCATGGTTAACACCTATTGACTATAGAAAACTCAAAATTCCTATAATGCTCTTATGCTTGGCTCTTAACTTTACATAGGTTAAAGCCAAACTTTTGACCTTGGATTTGAGCTACACTGATCCAAAGCCCCTCAAGGATCAATTTCACTAACTTCAAGTCCATTTTAAACCCTTTTTTTATCATGACCTAAATCTAAAATTCCTAAAATAACTTTAATGCCCCTATCTATAAATATAATAGCTAAACCTTGGGCATTTGACCATGGATTTGAGTTTGAGAAATTCAATCATATTCAAATATCACATAAGATCATCCCTAGCTCCTAGCCAACTCATGTTGACCATGAAAGGGTCAAAATGACAAAATACCCAATGGATATTCTCCATACATTCATTAGGTTTAAACCCTCTAAACCTAGAACCAATCCATCCAAACCTTGCCCATGGGTTCGTAGGATCTTAACCTAGTCTCTCTTGCCACCCTAACCCATTTGAGCTAACCTAAGTGAATCAAATATGCGAAATAAGATTTATAGTGGTTTAATCAACTTGACCAACATCTACTCATTATATCCATCCTCTATGTGAGAATTCCACAAAAACTCTCTCCTTCTACTCCCAGCAAAGACGGAGAAGCCTCTTTGCTGCACTACATTTATTTAGCTATTATTTTATTAATTTTAAAATTTGGTAGTGAAAAATTATTCTTAAGAATCCAATTTATTAAAGTGATAGTATAAAAAGCTGATATTTAACCTTTTTTAAATTTATAATACTTATAATATTTTTTTTTTTAAAAATAAATTTTGTTATAATAAATGCTATGATCAACAAAAAAATTAGGGCATCCCAAAGACACTAGTGAATCTATTTCCGCGCCTTCTTCCCTTCTCCGAGAGGAAATACCGCAAGAAAGAAGAACTAAAGCTTCCCTCCGCCGGCATCGGAGAGATGCGGGAAGATGACTGCGCTAACGGCCACACATACCGCAGTCCTCTTCATCTCCGTCAGCCCCTGCCGTCGACTCGCCGTCCGGTTCTCTCGTAGGAGCGAGGACGCCACCGCGCTGGCGCCTCTTCCTATCCTCCGGCATTCGATTGGGAGGAAAGGGAGGCGTCGGGTTAGGGGAGGAGTAGTTTGGGCAGAGGAGGAGCTGAGCGGGAGCCGTTATTTGGAGGCGGAAATCTATGAGTTCATGGTGAGGTCGGCGGATCCGATGGGTTTTCCGAGTAGAGAAGCGCTGAAAGCTGCTGGTAGGGAGGACTTGGCCAAGGCCATCGAGAAGGAAGGGGGATGGCTTGCCTATGGCTGGGATTCGGATGAGGAAGAAGAGGAGGGAGATATAGGTACGGAGGATTCCAGAATATTTCAGCATAGGATGGCTTTTGTCGCTGGTGAAGCTGATGCTGCCTTGGAATCTGATTCGGACAACGTTTGGGATAGTTCGGAGGATTCTTCCGGGACCTCGACATCTCGGAGGCCAATGTAACTCATTGGTTTGGTTATTGTTTCCATCAGTTATTGGATGTAATTTTCCGTGTAGTTCTTGTTTGATTTCTAAATTTTGGTTTTGAAGGGACATTGAAGTTTCGCAGGATGCTGGAATCGATGGTATATTGAATCGCCTGGAGAAAGAACGGAATTTAGCTTTTGGTTTCATCTCGCCAAAGGAGGAAGAGTTGATGATTAAGAAGGACGAAAGCCTTTCCATAACTGCTTTAAGGCATGAATTTCGAAATGTGGGTGAGTTTATTTGTCCTTTTAGATCTGTTTTTATCTTAGGTTTTTTGGTTTGGAACTGTCTGTTTATGTGTAAATTTTGTTTGAACCTGCATGTAAATTGCCTTTTTTGTATGGTTCAATGTTAAGTTGATTAAGTAAATTTACTTCATTTTTAATTTTATTCACAAATCTACTGTAAATTAAATTGGGTATATCAATCACACTATAAAATCGGTGAATATTATCGTTCTAATTATTGTTTTAAATTTCTTTTTATGTATTCTTAATTATTGTAACATTTTTTTATTTTAACATAAATTAAAATTGGTTGTGTTTGATGAAAAACATTATGAGAGGATACCCTGATGGGCTTCAAGATCTTTAAATTTGCACTGTGATTAATGTTGTATATGATATTCTGAATTTCATTAATCTCTGCACAAATCTAAGGGCTTTGAAGCCATCATTATTTGTTTTTCAACAGGACATCCATTTTTTTTGTTTATGAGAAACATTGTTTGTTTTATCACTTCCCCAATCTATTAATTACTGAAGTAATATTTATTGGTTTGTTATCTCATAGGAATAAATGTCCTATTTCAGTTTCCATATAATTTCTCAAACATGTTAACTAAAACCAAACAAAACCCAAGTAGAAACAGAACAAAACCAAACAATACCAAATATCAGTTTAAGGTTTCATGGCTTGGATTGCGTTTATGCATTGTTATGCTCTGTGTGGCTGAGGTTGATATTGAAGTCAATTAGTTATCACTTATCACACTCCATATTTTCTATTTTTTTTTCTTCATACTGCTGATTCATTTACTCCATTTTATATTCTGTTGTGCATGAGTCCATATCTTTGTACTACCATTAGATGTCTCTTTGTTAATTGCTGATCATTTCCCTTTGATATATTACCTTATTGATGATAGCTTATTAGTATTACAGCTGCAATGTGCTATTGTATATCCCTATTTGATAAATATGTTCATATATTCCTTTTAGTGTATATACTTCATTGTAGATATCCACTACTGCTATTACTACTACTGTAACTGAAGTAGATGCAGCAGTATGTTTTTCATATGATGTATTGAGTATGGATAGGGGAAACTCTTCTTATTGTATTCACCAAGAATATAAACTTCATTTTCAGAGTTCAAAATACAGATGTATTGATTATCTAAGTTTGTGGAATGTAAGGAATCGTCGAACAATGGGATGAAATGTTAAGAAACTTGCTGTATGTAATAGGCTTTTAGTTTAAATTTTGTTTGTATTGTACATTAAAATAATCTCTCAGTTATGACAACCTTTGTGTAATGAGTCATCTCTCAGTTATGACAACCCAGATCCTCTTCTTTATGCAGCTTCACAATGTTTCTAGGTTGATAGAGGAATCCTTCTTCTAACTCATTGTTGAGTTTATACTTGAAGAGCTGCATCGTACCTTATTTACTTGATTAGCTTTGTAATTAAAAGGGATAGCTGATTGTCCACTTTTTCTTTTCCCCTTTGATCACAAACTTATAGATTTTAGAAAAATCATCTTCTTCTTTGGTATCAATGCCAAGATGAGTCACCTAGCTATTTTGTTTCAATCGGCTTTATTTTATGCTTTATTTTATTGAGTATGACGGTTTGAATTTCTAGAAGAGGCTCAACCTTCGACTTTTGTGTTATAAAATGCTTGGCATAGTCATAAATTTTAATTTCATGTACCAAGAATGGTTGTTCATCACCATGTATTCAATGTTCTTTCCCATCTCGATTATATTTCATGCACTGGTGCAGTGTTTAAGGCACGATGCCATATTTGTGTAGCCACTGCCTTCCGAGGAGTGCCTTATAAGAAGTGTTAGAATCAATTATGTGAAATCTTTCCTTTGTGAAGAGCTCCCCAAAGTTCGGAGGTAAGATCAAGGATCCAAAAGTTTTTGTCCTTGATCATTGAATCCTTACATAAATACTATACTTCTTTTCAGATGTTGGACTTTCAGGGCTAATCCTTTGAGCATTCTAAGGCTCATTAGATTAAAAGAAGAACCTGGATCGATTAGAATTTTGTTCATTTGAGCATTTTTACTCTCTGCAATGACATAAAGTGGTCGATTGTGATCTGCCGTTCCCAAGAGCAGATCGTCATTGTTGAAGGTGATTGTAGTATTCTGAGCGTATAAGGCCTACTGCATACCTTGCTCTGTTAACAATGTTTCATATTGTTCTAGATTTTGCAGAGCTTTAATAAGTGTCTCTCGAAGGTACTTAGATATAATGAGAGCATCATAAATGCTCAACAACGCTGACAATTTATGGAGATGTGCCAAGACATTATAGTCTACAACGACATTAGCAACCTTCTTAGGTTTAGGTGGATCCTGCAACATAATATTCTCATTAAGCTGAATATTTTTTTCATGATCTGTCACCTTTTTCTGTGGTGGAAGGGGAATATGTTTTCTATTTTTTAGTTGAATTTGTGTCACCTCTTTAGATGAACTGGCTTCAGCATAATAATCTTTTGGAGTTGCTATGTTTTCAACTTCTTCAGAATCTGAACTACTCTCGAACTTTGGGCATTCCTTTCTAAGAGTTGTCTTACTCTTATCATCAGGAAAATGGTTTTCTTTTGAATCAGTTAAATGTGTTGGTGTATGAGGTGCTTTCCCAGAAGGCATCTTCACATCAGTTTTGTGAATGTCAAGAAGTGCATTGTGTCTTCTTGCAGCCCTTCCATCACGTTCACTTATGACTCGGCAAGATTCCTTTGGAATACTATCTTCTTATTTTGACTCTGAGTCAAGATGTAAATCCGCCATATACTCTTCCAACTTGATACGTTGTCTGGCAGTTGCTGATATTCATCATTAATAAAATTGATGTACTGCTTGATTTCAGTTTTTGCTTCGACATCTCTTCTTCTTTCATCTTTGGGATCTCGATACATATTTTTGCTTTCCTCCCTTGTCTTTGTAGTATTTTGAGGGCTTCTTTTTATTTGGCATACGCTCCTCTACAACTGGCTTCTTTGAATGGAAGAATCTCAGATCAACTTTCAATTCTAAAGCATTCTTTTGACGAATGCCCTTAATAGCCAATAAAACGTTGATCATTTTCCTTGAATTTTTCGAGATGAAGGTTTCCCAATCACCTTCCTTTTGTTGTTGTTCTTTTCCCACATTTTTCTGGAATGAGCTGGAAGAAATGACATTTATCTTTTCTCGCTTGGGATTAATCAACACATTGTATAACTGCGTTAGTTTGCCACTTTGGTAGCTTTTCTTCACCCAATCTTTTAATATAAAGCAATCCTCGATTGGGTGACTAACAATCTGATGATATGGATAATAGTTTGGATCTTTAATCATGCCGGCCTATTCTGGTTGGTGAGACTTTTGTAGCTGTAGACCATTTTAAGTGCATGTTGGAAAATTTTGCCAGTGCATTCTTTCTTAAAAAAATATGACTTATCTTTTCTTGGTAGGGGTTTTCTGTTTTCCCTTTAATTATTTTGTCAACTTAGGCAAAGTCGTTGTTTCCCCTTTCTCATTCTTATCAGGAGAAGAAATAAATGTAGAGTTTACTTCGTCCCTCATTGAGTCATACACTATAGGCTGTTTTTCTTTACCAATATGATTGTAGTTATAGCTGTAATTGATGCCCTCAGGCTTGGGCAACCTCTCGAACATAGCTACATGCTCCAACAATTCTTAGAAAGTGTTGATCATGACCATTGCTAAGTAATGAGCGAAAACAGAGAGCTATGATGCACCGACACGGACATGGCGACACGGACACGACACGACATTGACGCAGGACACGACATTTTTTAAAAATATAGGGCACGGGTGCGGCGTGGACACGGCATAATAATTTTTTAATATAATATATAGAATTTAAGGTAACATTATATTAAAAATGTCAAGCAAGAATAAATCAAAGTCATAATAACTTGTTTAGCTTATAACATAAAGATGTTTAGTACAAAATATTTAGTACAATCACAAAAATATAACAAAAAATTATTTAGTACAACATGAAGGTCCAACTACTCAATTGAGGGAATGATAGATTCAGAGGTTGATCTTTGGCCTTCAATATTATCATCATTGAATATCATTGCTTCCAACTCTGGTTCATCTAGAAAAAGATTTGCAACCTCCAATAATCCCATATCATCAAGGCACTCGAACCCATCTCTAGCAACATCCCACATCTTGTTATCACCTGTCATATAAAATGAGATTTTCCTTGATAGAAGACGAAGATTTATATGCACATAAACTAAATCTTCAGCCCGTTTTGGAGTTATTTTATTCCTCTTCATTGATTGAATAAATGAGTATGTGCTACAATTTCTCTCATAACAGGAAGAAGATGATACTTGAAGTTTTGCTTGTTTTTAAAGTTCGTAAGTTATTTGTATGGAAAGATACCGAGCGGTACCGAGCATGTACCGTACCGAGCATGTATCTAGCGGTACCAAGCATGTACTGAGCGGTACCGAGCATGTACCTAGCAGTACCGAGCTTGTACCTAGTGGTATCGAGCATGTATTGAGCGGTACCTAGCGATACCTAGCGGTACCTAGCGATACCTAGCGGTACCAAGCATGTACCTAGCGATACCGACATGTGCATTAGCTTTTATTTTTGGTAAGTTTTAAAAAACAAGAATTAATATTTCAGGCGTCGAGAGTCAGGTGTCAATGCCATTTATCAGTCATCGAGAAAGGAGATGAAAATATCTTCACTGCCAAAAAGAAATGAAAATGAGAATATTCGATGATTGAGAATTAAGTGCGGACGTTGATTTGGTGTTGTAGATAGTAAATAAGAAATTTACTTTAAATCCCGCAAAATAAAAGAAATTATATTTAAAAAAATTCATAAAATATTTAAGATACGCGTGTCGGACACGCTTGTCCAATTTGCATTTAATATTTTTGTGGGCTCCGAAAATTCGGCCCCGGCCTCCCCGCTGCGCGATTTCTTTTTTATCTGATTTTGGCGAGGGAGTTTTAACGGATAAGTTCCGGGGTAAATTTTGGAAGGCAGATGGGTTTGTAGATAAGACACTACCTAGAGATTTCGCCCTCATTTTGCGAGGACTTTATGATCTGAGTTCTGGTTTCCTATAGGCGCAAGCCCCTATAGTTAATTACCCCTCCCGAT
>NW_021319238.1:389533-390016 GCF_001605985.2 Dendrobium catenatum | reverse complement strand
GGCCTAAAAAGAATGTATTTGAACAAATACACCGGTCGCTACGACCGTGTATCTATTTGATAGTTCGAACCCTGTCGACTCCTATTGATCCGTATAGAAGGATCGGGTTCTTTAGGCTTCATGCCTTTGTTCATGAACTTTCTTTGTTGAAGGCCTTAAAAGCCGAATATGAATGTTGTAGACGCCTTCTGTCTGCTTATATCAGTGTTGCAGATCCGGTGGCGTTGCATTGTAGGTTGTAGACGCCTTCTGTCTGCTTGTATATGTGTTGCAGATCCGGTGGCGATTTGATCTTGATGTTGACCCCCTCCCCCTTTCTCAATCACCGGGGATGGGTCTTTCTGAACTTTGGAATATTGGACTTGATATTGACTCCCCCTTTTTCATTCACCGGAGAAGGATTCCTTCTTTTGGACTTTGAAGTCCACTGATTGTCGCTTTGCTTTGAGAAGATCTCCTTTCAAGATCTTTAGTGTAGTAGGG
>NW_021319238.1:318917-389433 GCF_001605985.2 Dendrobium catenatum | reverse complement strand
GTAGAGAGTTGTCTTCACAGCCGCCGAGCTCCTGTTCTCGCCTCCGCTCAAAATGTCGTGACTTCCGATTCGTACAGGAAGGGGGTGTCGTCGGAGAGCAAAGTCGAGCAGCCAGGAAGGATCGAGCGAGCTCCCGAGTTGCTTCCGATCAAACGTTGTAACTTCTGATCCGACTGGGAGGAGAAAGAGCGAGAGAGGGATCGGGAGATGAGAGTCGACGCGAGAGAGAGGGAGTGAGGCAGCGAAAGCTTTGCTCTCTCATTTCCTTCAGTATTTAACGACTCGAATGAGTCGTTCGAGCCTTATGCGAAGGTCGTGGGAAGAACAGCGACGACGTGGGAGGAGGTCGTGCGATGTGGTTCGGCAGAGGGTAGGTGAGATTTTGATTTATTTTGATTTTTTTTTCTTGGATACGGGTCAACAATTTTTTAATCGGACACGTTTTCGGTGTGTCGGACACGTGTCGGAGGAGTGTCGTGTCGGACACTGCATGCCTCTTTGAGGAGAAGTGTCGGTGCATCATAGACAGAGAGCAAATTTCACACACACACTAGTTCACGTCCCATTCAAAGAAATAAAAAGAGAATACAATTTTTAAAACTCTCAAACTCTCAATAGTAGACAACTGTAGCTACCTGTAAGCTCACTAAATCGCTGCTAGTACCACTTACCTGGAAGAAAGCAAACAAAACATTAGTACAACATACTAAAACAAAACATGTACTGATAAAACAACTAGACACTAAGGTAGAACTGGTATTGGTAAAACCAACAAGTACTAAAACAGATTAGTGCCGAAACAAACAAGTAAAAGACATGCTACTGAAGTAAGAAAACTACGAGCACTACTATAAGCAAAACCACAACACTTTATTGAAAGCAAGAGTAAAACATTAGTACGACATACTAAAATAAAACATATACTGATAAAACAACCAGATACTAAGGTAGAACTGGTACTAGTAAAACCAACAAGTACTAAAACAGATTAGTACCGAAACAAACAAGTAAAACATAGGCTACTGAAGTAAGAAAACTACGAGCACTACTACAAGCAAAACCACAACACTTTATTGAAAGCTAGAGTTAAAAGTACTTGTGTCAGGTGGTATAATGTGTAACTACTGTAAAGCTAGCCTAACGGGCAAATTTTAGCTAAAAGAGAATAAATTCCAGTTAAGTTAATGCACACAACCTCTCAAGAGGAGTTATAAGCCCTCTCAAGGGGAGTAATTAACCTTGATCCAAATGAACTAGGGGAAGCTTCTAATTGAAGCACACATGCAACCTCTAATTGAGGCCATAAGATTTGCTATTTGGACTACTTCCAAAGTGAAGCAGTAAGACCCGCTTTTAACCTACACACGAGCAGTCTTGTTTAGAGGGCAAGGTTGTAAGATCCATCCAATGGGTAACCTCTAATAGAGGCCATAAGACCCACTATTTGAGCTACTTTTAAGGGAAGCCATAAGACCCGCTATATGGGTCACTTCCAATGAAAGCCGTAAGCCCTGACCCAATTCCAAACTACAGGCAACTCCTAAATGAGTTTGTAAGGCCTAACCTAAATCTAAACTATAAGTAACCCCTAAATGGAGTCATAAGATAACCTAAATCTAAACTGCGGGCAACTCTTAAGCAGAGCCGTATGCCCTAACCCAAACCATATCAACCTATATCTATTCAGTTCAATTTACTCGAATCCCTAAGAGGAGGATACACATGGCTGCTAATTAGATTCTCTGTACGCTACAATCAACGATTGTTATTATTGGTAAACTGAAATCTATGATATACCCGGGATAACGTAACCATGAGATCTTGAATTGGTTTACCTCTATTCCCCACAACCAACACTTAAAAATGGTTACACATCTAAAAAACAATTCATCCTTAATTAAGAGTTCTTCTCCATGTTATGAGGGGTAATTAACTATGAGGACTTGCGCTCATAGGAAGTGGAACCATAGAACTAAAGAAACCATTATTTCGATCATCGGGGAAAATCTGGTTAATTTAAAATCAAATTTACCTCGAAGAAAAATGGCACCTAAAGCTTGCGACAATAGGGTTCGTGCGTTAGCGCCGTCTTTTCATGCGCAAATGGATTTTTGGCGACTCTGCTGTGGATCACTTCTCTCTCCATCTTTCGATGATATATATATATATATATATATATATATATATCTAATCATAAACATCTAAAAGTATGTATAGAAATGTTTATTTATTATAATTGCATATTTTTTGTGCAACAAAAGTCAGGTTGACTCTAATCCCTGCAAGTTTTATGCTTGTTGATGAAAAAATCGTCTGTTCAAAGCATGATAACTATAAAGTTGGGAGAAGGAATGAGAGTTTGATTTCCCCTAGCTGTTATTGATATTGGCCGTGATGGCCCCACACTACAATTTTGAACGGTTTCCGAAGTTTTCAACTTCCTTCTTGATGTCAATGAGACTGTAGTGACTCGGAAGATTACGATTAAGAGAACCGTTACACCACAATCTGACAATAGAAAGACTTTCAAGCGAAGTTCGGTATTCTCCAGGCTGTCCATTGCACCCATTATAGCCAAGAGAAATGCTTCCGAAGTTGAATTTTAATTTAAAGTTAATTGCTCAGGTCATTAATTAATTTAAATTTTAAAAATATTTAAAAACTATTTAATTATTTAGATTAAATTGATTGCTCAATTAATTTAATTAATTTAATTTTAATTTTAATTAAGTATTTAATTTAAAATTAATGAGTTCAATTAATAAGAATTTTTTAATTCTATTTTAATTAATTAAAATTTTGAATTAAATGTTCAATTAGTTTAAAATTTGATCATTATATGAATTTTAATTTTTGTATAAATTTATTTAAATTCTTTAATTTGATTTGAAATTGGTTAATGGATTAATTTTAAATGACAGTTTTAATTTGAAATTAATTTATTTTAAAATTTATATGTTAATGAAGTTCTCAAATTATAAGTTCATTAGCCTCTTGGGGTAATTTCCGCAGCTTCCCGGCATCCCCTTCCATAAAGTGAGGTTAGGAGGTCATTTGCCCTTTCAAGCCTGCCCATCCGGATAGATAATCAACAGCTGAGGGCTTCAGGACGTTATTTGATCCCAACATCAACATCTAATTATTGCGTAAGGCACATATCTGGTAATTTTAGATTTTTCTCATAATTTTGGTAGCCTCCCAGTATCTCCTTCCTGTGATGGATGGTCGAGAGGGCACTTGCCCTTTCATGTCCACCCAGTCGGATAGATAGTCAATGGTTGAGGGCTTCGGGATGTTGTCTGATCTCAAAATTGGCTTCAAGTTCATCCAATTGTGATTGAAGTGCCTCATATTTTTTTTTTATATATATTATATATGTATGCACACATATACATTATAATTATAATCATTTTCATAATAATTATTTGCAGATAACCCTCTTCCCTATTCATTCACACACTCATTGTTTCAAATTGGTGCGTTAAAGGAGGCGAACAAGCAGGTGGACTCGTTCGGATGTATAGATGAAACAAAGGTTGGCTTGAGGGTTCAATTGTGTAGTGTCGTAGGTACAGTCGTAGAATAGGGGTGTCAAAACGGGTCGGCGGGTCGGATTCAGGTCGAACCTATGTTGACTCGAGTCTAAACGGGTCAACCCGAACTCCTCCCATTTTTACAAACTGGTCAGGTATTTTAACCCTAATCCGGACCTGACCCGTGTGGGTCACCGGATTGACTCGACACGACTCGCATAGTTGTTTGATTCAAAAAAATGGGCGATTGCGACGTTAGGCGAGGCGGTAGGCTGTGTCGGTGCATCCCGCGGGTGTGGGATCGTCGTCGAGCACTAACGGGCCGGATGGACTAGACTAGGTGTGGGCATTTAGAGGATAGGACGGTGGATGGTAGTACGCAAGTCGAGAGGACGGAATGACGGACGCAACCAGATGGACTGGACTAGACATGGTACGCGAGAGTTGAAGTACGCTAGTAGATGTGGACGAACAAATGGACTGTGAGATTGGATTGTGGATTAGACATCACTGGATAGACTCATCTCGACACGGATGACAAGACGGACTTGACTAGATGCTCATGCAGAGACACATCAGATGTGCAGACGTGACACTGACTCGACAACCATTTTGCATATGGGTCAAATTGGGTTGGTTTCAGGTTTCTGAGTCAACCTGAACTCGACCTGATTTTGCATACGGGTCAAAAACTCAAACCCGAACCTAACCTGTATGGTAAATGGGTTGTCCCAAACCTGAAAATTTTGGGGTCAGGTCCAGGTCGGGCTTCGGGTTGTGTCAAATTTTGACACTCCTAGCGTAGGAGCAGTTGAGAGAATGCAGGGTAGTGTGGCTGGTCGTTCGGCTGGTCCGTGGATCGCGCCTTGATCACGATTGACAGAAAGTGGGAGGTGTAGAGTCGAGCTTTGATTGGAGGAAGCTGGACTCAGGAGGGTTCGCTCGGCTCTGGACGAACAAACAAATGAAACATCTAGAGACAGAGGCCCGATTGGGCTAATACCGTGAACTGGGGGCCGGACAGCATGGGTGGAGCGCAGGTGAGGTGTGGGAGGTGCTGTTCGGAGTTGAGTTTCGCTCCTTGGAGAAGGATTGAATTACTTGTGATTCACGTGAGTGCCGTGATCGGACGCGAGGTCACAATTTGTGTTTCATTTGTGCATAGGGCGGACGGTGCGGCTTTTTGAGTCATGAAATGAAGCAGGTAATGAGGGTTTTGAAACAGGATAGCAAGAGAGAGAGCCCGCGAGTTCAATCTTCGGATTACCGGGAAGCATAATCTTTTCAAATTCTTTCCTCTTTTCTTTTATATGAATTGAATGGGTGGTTACTGGTTATCTCTAGCGATTGTGGAGATGTTGTGGGATCATGCCATTTGGTTTGATTTTATTGCAGCCTCCCTAAAATATTTTTTTTTTAAATATGATTTCCACTAATGGGAGTATGGAAATTAATCAATTAAAGGCTCCTATAATGGTCCATTATTTGCGAACACTGTAGTATGCTTGAATCAGCCAAGTCTTTCCCTCCATTTAGACATGATTTAGCACTAGCAATTGTAGCAATAAATTTTAATTTTGACTGGCTTTAAATACAATGTTTCGCAAGCAACTATCAAGTTGTAGGAGCAAGTATGATAGTAGCATGCGGTTCTCACTATATCTGAGTTCAATAGAATATGATCATAAAAAAAAAATAAAAAAATTCTGGATGCAGCTACTTCACAAGTTTTCTATATTTCTTTTTTATGGTTGCATTTGCCGTCAAGGTCAACATCTCCATTGGTTTGTGGGTGATTAGTTGTTGAAAATTTCAGTTGAGTTTCCTATTTTCTTCTATAGAGTTTTGAAATAATTCATAAATTTTACTTCCTTGCTAGTAACTATAGTTTTAGATAATATGTGCAAGTTAAATTCATCATTGAAATATTACTTAGCTAAGTGTGGTGCACATATTTATTTTATTGTAGTGAATAAAATGTGTTATTTTAAAAAGATGATCTACTTTTATTAAGATAGAATTATGGCTGCTAAAAGTTTATGGTGATCCTGGGACAAAATCCATATTAACACATCCTCAAGGCTTACACGGAATATGGAAGTACATAATCCAATGTTATTTCTTTTACATCCTCAAGGCTTACACGGAATATGGAAGTACATAATCCAATGTTATTTCTTTTACCCTCTGCTGATGTTAAGTTTTTATGACCTTATACATGATACATCTTGTTTTAATCTAATTGAAGTATCTATCTTCTGTAATAATTATAATTTTATCCTCATCAAAGTTAGTCATAGTTCCAATGGCATGTAAGTCTAGAATAAGAAAATATCCTAAAGACTAATCAATAATATACAGACAAGTTTCATTAATCGAAAATTAGTTGTTAGGCATCACTGACTTACTAATTAATGCATCATATCTCGAAATGCTGCGTAATCTCTTTTGATGCAATCAAAGCAAGTTTGTTTTATTCTCATGGTATATAATGTAATAGCTACATTACTTAACACATTAATAACCTTATTTCTTACTCAAAGTTTAAGAATTAAGTATGTTCTATAAACATTCATCCTGTTCAGTACGTCTATTACTCAGCTTTATTTTTTTTTTTCGGGAATTTTGGTTGCCTTTTTCCATGTACCTTGTCCATGAAAACTTCATATTCTTAAGCATTGATTAAGAGTACCCTTGATGTGATTACCATAATGACCTTTTGCGGCCACGTTTGAGTATTTGCTATTTCCCATCTGAGCTACTTTTCCTTTTCTACTGTCTCAAGATTGTTCCGAGTCATTCTCTATCTACAAAAAAAAAAAAAAAAAATGATGCAGCGCACGTTTTCTCACAACATACATTTTGAATGCCTTAAAAAGACAGTTGGAAGCATCGAAAGTACCAAAAGGTGTGTATCATCTAACCTTGAAGAAGGCTTACATCATCACTCTGGTGTCCAAAATTCTGATAACGGATCTTTAATGGATATCAATACCGATTCTGAGCCTGAGACATGGAGGTCATGGAGTATTCAAAGGTCAGGAGATCCTTTATCCAACTTCGAAGGTAGTTTACTTCTGCAACAGCTATCCTTTATCTCTTGCTTTGTATGCTTTTAGTGATGCTATCTTTTATGCGCAGCTGCTGAAATTGTTGTCGAGGAAGACCAAAGAAAATCAGACATCAATTTTGTTAGTCGTTATTTATCAGGAAACGAGAAGGAAAATGTATTAACTGATCGATTGGCGTCTGGACCTATAAGTAGTGGAAACAATTGCCCTTATGATAATGACCAGGGAAGTCTCAAAAGTGAAATTATTGTATGTCTGCAGCACTTGGAATTACAGTTAACTTCTGCACTTCAATTATGTAAATTCAGGAGTTATGGCATTCATTCATGCATGGTACGTTGTTTTATCCTTTTAACTATGTGCTTTTAGGTTCTTGTAATCGATATTGCATTGAGCTAAGCATTCATCTGTCATTGCTTTTTTTGTCATGTTTTTATCTTTGTTAAAATAAATATACATTAGAATCGAATGAACCACTAAAAATGTGGCACTTTTTGGACTACTTAGGCTCTGCTGTTGTTCTGTTAGTGCAAATAGTTTGTGCATAAAGGATTTTCCATTGTTTTATTTCTTTCCTAATATGGTTATACTATGTCCACATCTTTATTTTTTATTTCCGAGTTGTTTTATATTCATATTGGCTCTATGTTACATTCTACTTTCTTTATGTAATGATTACTGTAGGGAAGCAATTATTTCTTTTCGGTTTGATTTGCTTTGTTAAAATAATCCTAAATTCATGGCTACACCTTTCTATTTATGACAATCCAGCAATCTGTAGACAACAACTTTCCTCCTACAATTATCTAACTATTCGTTGACAACAATTTTTCATTTAAAATAATTTAACAATCTGTGGATAACAAGCTTTCCATCTATAATAATATCATAATTCATGGACAACCTTTTTCATCGGGATATCTCATGATAAAGAAAAATAATCTCTATTGTTCCTTTAATATGAAAAATAAAGTAAAATGTTATTCTAAGATTAGATGAGGGCATTTAAAGAACATTAACAAAATTTTTTTTGTAAGATTCGAGATCTTACTGTGCATGAGGTAGCTAATATTATGTGAGAAAAAAGTAGTTAGTAATATTAAAAATTGTAAAGGATGTGCTTGGAGCATCAAAAGGAAAAGCTTCTAATAATAAAAATAGTTGGTGGTGGAATCAAAATGTCTCAGAAAAGATAAAAAATAAAAAGCTTTCTTATAAAAATTTGTTTAGATGTAAAAACTTTGAAAATTGGGAAAAATATTAGGAGGCTCATAAGGAATCTAAGAAAGTAATTTGCGTTGCAATGTTTTTTGTTTTTAATGATTTTTATAATTGATTAGATACTAAAGAGGGCAAAATATATATATATATATATATATATATATATATATATATATATATATATATAAAGTTAACCAAAGAGATAGGAGTAGTAAGGATTTAGTTCAAGTGAAGTGCATTAAAAATGAAAATCAAAAAGTGTTTTTTTTTTTAAGAGGATATTCAAGAAAGGTGGATAAGATATTTTGCTAAGCTTTTTAATGAAGATTGTGAAAAAATACGATTAACTTTAGTGACCTTAGCACTCTAAATGAAAACAGAGATTTTCCTTTTTATCCGCTTATTAGTAAAACTGAAATTAAAGAGGCTTTAAAGAAAATGAAATGTGAAAAAACTATTGGACCTTATGATATTCCAATAAAGGCGTGGAAATGCTTAGAAGATGAAGAAATTTCTTGGCTTACTAAACTTTTTAGTATTACTTTGAAGGCTAAAAGATGTCAAATGAGTGAAGAATGAGTCTGCTGATTCCTATTTTTAAGAATAAAAGTGATGCGCAAGATTGTGAGAATTGTAGAAGATATTCAACATAGATGGATGATATATTTTGATAAGCTTTTCAATGAAGATTGAGATAATACGATTCTAAATGAAAATAATTTTTTTTTGCTTTTATTGCCATATCAAAGTTAGAGAGGCATTCAAGAAAATGAATTGTGAAAAAGTTTTTTGACCTGATGATATTTAATAGAGGTATATAAAAGCTTAGAAGATGAATAAATTTCTTGGCTCACGTAACTTTTTTATTTCTATTTTGAAGACTAAAAAAATGCCAGATGAGTGGAGGAGTCTTATGATTCCTATTTTTAAGAATAAAGGTGATCCACAAGAGTGTGCGAATTATAAAAGAATTAAATTATGTGTCATACTTTAAAACTATGGGAGAGAGTTATTTAGCATAGGTTACAACGTGATACTAATGTTTCTCAAAATCAATTTGGATTCTTGTCGGGTAGGTCTACAGTGGAAGCTATACATTTATTGAGAGGTTTGATGGAGAAGTATAGAGAGAACAAGGTGGATTTATATATGATATTTATTGATTTAGAGAAAGCATATGATAAAAGTTCCAAGAGAAGTGCTATGGAGAGTTCTAGAAAAGAAAGGGTTAATATTGTTTATATTCAAGTCATTAAGGATATGTATGCAAGAGCTATTACTTGTATTCAAACACAAGGTGGTTTAACCAAGTATTTAACATAGAAAATCTCTATTTACCATTCCTGTTAGGGTTGGCTATTTATATTTGCCGACAGGAGATGGTTTTGAGTCATAGTTCTTGATGTTAGTAGACCTTGTCATTAAGGCCAAACCCTCCATGGCATGGTTGGAAATTATGAATCCCCTTCCCCTTCTTGGTAATGGTAAATCCTATTTATCGGTAATTTGTACCCTATTTATCGGTACATTTAATCTAGTAAAAAATCATAAATTCAATCTTTTAGCTAACATTTTAAAAGAGTTATATCTTTGCTCATGCCATTTGAGTGCAGTAATAATGATTCATCTCTTATCACAAGCCTTATGATAGATTGGAATATTTTTTTGATGGATCGTCCTACTTTGTGGATGAGATTTTGTTCTTCATTTCATAAATTTGTACAGATCATAGATTTTATAATACATTTGATTTAGTGTATCCATATTTTTTGTTGAATGAAGGAATATGCTTATGTCACATATCTTAGGAACTATTGAGTTCTTCAATCAGGATATCACCATAAAGCCATGTTCATCCCAAAAATTAAACGTGGGATAGCCTTTTGCTCAGATCAGATGCTATGTAAATGACTCACATTTTATTATCTCTTTAAGGATGTGTGAACCAATTGTGAGCACTGGAGATTGTTCTTTCCATTCAATTGATATATTAAATGGATATTTTGCAATCCTCCTGTTGAACTTGAATAGTCATCTTCATTTCCAAAGGAACCCATGATGAAGGGACATGGAGAGGGAAACTTGTGGTAGTAATTAGTTTGCAACAAAAAGGGCATAAAAAGACTATAGTGATAAAAGCTACAAACTATATGAAGAATAGAAGGAAAGGAAGAGAATGCAGTGATAAAGGCTACAAGATTATGACAATACGAAATGAAGGCGACAACTTTGGGAAAACCAGGAAAGGAAAAAAACGTTAAGCTTTGATACCATGCTAAGAATTAGAGGATTGATTGCATCTCATTCCAACATGTACATAATTTATATAATCCTAGGAGAATTTCTAATAGGAAGCATATGAAATAAGAGAATAAAAATAAGTTCAATCATTCTCCGAATTAGCAAGGATCCCACGGATCCATGGTGCGGCGGTGAGGGGATGGAATTAGGCAGGAGCCGTTGGTGGTCTTACTGGCTCAGAGGCAGAAATCAAGGAGTGCAGTTGGTGCTTTGGCTTTGAGGTAGAAGCATGGGCATGGATCTTGGCAGGTTGAGGAGGAAATTCATGGAGCATTTTTCAAATTCTAACCTTAATTGGCACAGGTCATTCCTAATGAAATAATAATGATGTAATTAAAATCTTAATTAATCTCAAATTAACCTAAATAATTTGATAATTATAAAATGCTACTGGAAACTGAATGGCAATTATTCCTGATTGCCTCAGGTTTCGGTGGATCCAAACTGGAACGTGAGGTGGCAGTTTTTCAATCTCCTGCGCCTTTATGCTGTATGCTGACTTATGATGAAAAGGATGCATCCAATTCAAGCATCTCTTATATTCACCAATTGTGGATGGAAAGAAGTTTTAATTGCTTGCAACATGGTGGATATCTCCATTTTGTATTCCTGATCGTTGTAATTTCCTTATTTTGTTTATTTTGCTAGCATTTTAATTCATTTCTTGTGCATAAATTTTGATGATTCCAAATTATTTCTCTCCTAAAATTTAGAAGCCTTATTGTATTTTTCTTTCCATAAGATTATTGTAATATGGTTGTATTTAAATCCTATGCCATTTGGCTGTGTTAAGGAAGAGAAATAAAATAATACTTTCTTCCTTTTCTTTCTTCTATTTTTTCCAATGTCTAACATGATATTAAAGCCCATTCACCATTGAAGGAAGATGGTCCACTGACACAAGATGGCCTTGAATGGGTCAAGCAAAGATTGGGAGGAGGTTCAAATCATCCTTCTAATTGCCAAGCCTTAACACCAATTCATTAACCTTTATGGAGCACTCACATCTTCAAATTACTTCTTACAAACTAAATGTTATGAATTGTTTTCAAAGGTTTCATTTTGTTCAAATAGTCATTTTGAAGAAGTGAAAAAAATTGAATACTTCAATGGTATAACTAGACAATCTGGACTAAATGATTCTTTTGTTTCTCCACTTGGAATATCAATAATGCATTGGTAATGTCATCTTTTTATTTTAATTGAAGAATACATTGGATATATTTGTTTAACTTAGAACGCTTTAAATACTGTTCTAGAGAAGGTAAATATAACATATTCTGACAGTGAAACATTGAAAATTAAAAAATTATGTGAATTATGGGATAAAGCCCATGATCTCAAACTTGGGAGCATGATCCCATTGTATAATTTATAACTCTCACTAACATTTGGTATGAATTGGGCCTATTTGAACCAAATGACTAATGTGGGGAGTGTGCTGAGAAATTCATTTAACTAGTGGATTAAATTAGAGGTTTTGATTTTCTTGCTGGTCTTAACAAACATCTTGATGAAGTTTATGAAAGGATGGTTGGGTTCAAACCAGTACCCTAAATATAATGTGTTCGGCGAAGCTTAAAGAGGGGAATATATATATAAATATATATATATTTGGAAACACCAAGTGCTCTCTCCAAATTGAGATATTGGCTCTTGTTGCTAGGTGTATATGGAAAATTTAGTGAACTAGCCATCCTCATGATTCAAGATGTGCAAAAAGAGGCAATTATTGATGTGATATATATAAGAAACCCAATTATATAAGGGAGACTTGCTATGATTAGACAGGACCAACTTTTAATCCTTCATCCTTTCCAATCACTTAAGACGAGTATAAACGAATGGCAATTTGTCAAGGCATCAAAAATTTTATTATAAACGAATCTTTTAATACAGGAATTCCCAGATACTATAGTCATGTAAATAAGATGGATAATCAAGAAATAAGATAACAACATAGCCATATATGTAACATGTTCACGTTTTAGACAACAGTGATACTGAATGCTAGTGAATTTATTTGGCTTTCAGGCATAAAGAAGTCTAATCTTTGGCATGAGGACTTGCCCCTTTTTTCTGTGAAATATTAGAATTAAGTAATGAGCAAACAATAGCTCTGTAGAAAATAAATGATGTGATCATATCTGACCGTTAAGGCTTAGGATAAACTCAGAAATAAACTTTTACAATCTAATTTCATTCCTTGAGAATATGCATGAAATTTTGAATGATATAATCCTATAAAACAATAAACATGAATAGAATTCCCTTAAACAGGATGTTACAACAATAACATAAATTTACAAATAAATCTGCAAACCACTAGGTTTTAATCTGCATAAAATTTTCCCTACACAACAGCGTAGACAATTGTTGCTATTCAGCAAAACTAATGAACAAAACTGTCAATAATGCCTTTAAATTAAGATTTCAAGAATCGATCAAAAGCTAATATTTAAGGAAAAAAGAAATCTTTACATAACATGCATTCATCTGAACTACTACATTGGAAGCTCACTTAGGAGGTCGTCTTACTTTGACAGCAATCTGACTTCAATTAAAGATTGGATTTGTATCCAAGCACGAAGGAAAAAAGCATTGGTCAACATATTACTATTAAGATATTCTTTGAAAGGATGGACCTGCGAAAGAAGGGGAAAGTGTATTTGTCTTGGGATACACCTCTTGGGTGCATTTTGATAAACAACAAAAGTGAAATGCATGAGGCAATCATGGTCATTGGGTGGGCTTTGATCATGACGTTCTAGAATAAGATATTAGGTTGGGATTGTAACACCCCACAACATCCCTTAACAATACTGAAAGTATTATTAACACATTTAATATGTTTATCATTTATCATGAAAATGCTTTGCAACAATTGAATATTGTTATATAAGATCTAACAATTATCATTCATCTCATCAAACAGAAGCATCTAATAATTTAAAATTTCAACAAAGACATAGTTACATAGCCACTAAGGAAAATCACATAAATCCAAAGTAATAAAACATTGAACTGCTTACTAACCTTAAGTGTAGACTTCACAAACCATATAAATACTAACATAAAATAAGAAATAACTTGTAATTTAATTTGCAACAATCTTTTCCTTTCCATTTTCTGTAACAACAGTCAGTAGAAAAATATTAGTGAGTTATGAGGCTCAATAAGCTTTGCATATGAAATAATAATTAACTTACAAAAATTTTAATAAATCAGAGCACTTAAATTATCATTGAAATAACTTACTCTTACTTATAAAACATTATAAAATCATAATTAACATTAGTCTTTAATTATTGTGAAGTTTACACTAAATATCAAATTTAGTCGGTAAAAGTTTTGACTACATTTTTATAACAATATTCAACGGAGTCCAGGTAAACCTGAGATTATCTCCATTGAATTATATAGAGGTCCCTTTTTGCCTCTTTAGAGATCCATTTTGCTCCACCTGCTATGTAGGTATAATATTCTCGGGGTTCATTTTGCCCCACTTATAATGTAGTCACTTGTATAGGAACCTTTTTGTACCAACTACACTGGTATGTTATACATCATATATAGCCAAACTTTACATTAAATTAATATTTATTAAGCTTCCCATAATCAAACTTTTTACTTTTCCCATGCCTTCATAATACTATTTTTGATATACCATTGGTATAGAGAAACAAGTACGTCAAGAGTTAAAATATCACTTCATTTTCAGACATTTCCAAATAGGGAAATCATTAAATACTCATTTTCATTTTACTCTTAATCCTATTCATTCAAATTTGCATATGATATCTCATACAAGAATAATTGGTTCTTATATGGAAATATTCAAGATCATCGATCTACTTTAACAATTAGCTTTCTAAATTATCATGAAAAGAAAGTACATGTTAACAATGATAAAACATACTCTTTTATTTAAAATTTTGCATCACTTGCTTCCTTGCCAAGCTATCTCCTCCAATTCTCAACTTTGTATCATTCTACGATTGTAAGTCATCTCGAAATTTTCTATATGCATGTATGTATCTGATGTATCCTAACATTAGGATTGATATACACTTCTTTAGAACATTAATGAATTTATATGATATGAAAGATAATGATAAGTATCCGAATTCTTATTTTTCTTCCAATATTCTTATCTTCTACTTTTTCTCTAAACTTCCTTTTTCTTCTTATCCTCCAAATCCTTCCAAAGTTTACTGTTCACTATTTTCAAATCAGTTTACATACATATCAAACTATAATTCATCATATAAATCTAAATCAAATATAGAAATCTTTGTAACAAATTTCTAGTAACTTCATTTCCACTTACATGAACTGTTTAATTTTTCTTCAAAAAATCCTTCAACACTAAGCCGCAAATTTGCTACAGGAATTCAGAAATTTTCCCTTATGCCTTCCCTAACCGAACATGGATAGAAGGATTTTTGGATATTTCTAAATGATTCAGCAAAGTACCCGGATTCTGTTGCAGCCAAACATTGCTACAGTGCTGTGATTACTGTAGCGAATTTTGCTATAGTAATTTCTGTGCATAGCGAACTAGCCTTGTGCCGAAATCCTCCCAAACATTCTTCCTGTATTAGCCGCAAAAACATTTCTCTGGCCAAACAAAGTGCAGGAAAAACTGCACCGAAATTTTCTTCACTTCTCTGCTCACAGACGAATCCTCTTCTATTTCTTGCGAAATTGCTTGACGGTTCTCTTTGCACTGACTTCCTCTCTAGCAATTAATCTGATAGGATACCATTTTCCACGGTTATACACAAAACTAATGGGAAGTGGGCCCCATTATCTAACCGCCTACTTCAAAAGTCACTAGAAAAAGCATCTATGATCATATTTATCTATGTAGTCTTTAAATTATTCTAATAATCATTTTATCTAACTTACTAATAACATTAAAAAAATATTACTACCTCATTATCTAAACATTAACATAATTAATTTAAATCATTAGTTACCTGACAAAGGCTTGATGTTGTTGTTGTTGTTGTTGTTGTAGTTACCTGACAAAATTTTTTGGGATCTTACAGGGACATTGGGGAGAAAATAGAGAATTCAACGGAAATGGCACAGGGAGAGATGGTAGTGGATGAATGGAGAATTCGGCTGATGATGAGGGTTGAGAATGAGACTGGAGACAATGTTGTAAATTAGGAAGGGTTCAAGACAATGGTAAGAATGGAAAAATTCAAGTGAGAGATGGGGTATCTTTGCAAGAGGTGTTAAAGCATTCTTGAGGCATTAATGGTGTGGTTTATGCAAATGGTCGATATGATCATAATCAATGATGCATCCAATGAGCGGTGCAGCAGAATGAGGTGAGCTCAAAAGGGTTGATGAACTTGTTGACGTTACAGATGGGGCCAAGGGTAGCATAAAAAGGATCTGCGTGGAGGGAGAGCTACTAAAGAAGATAAAGGGACTGATGTGGAGCAGGTGTTTATATTCACAAGAATACAAATAGCGTTGCCTGCTATTTATTTAGAGTGACTGACAAAATCATGACCTTGCTTCTTGGCTTTAAATTTTTAAGAACTTAGTTTCTATTTAGCATTTTGGTTTTAAGATTAATGAGAAAAGAAAAAGGACAGTATTTTGTTAATTATTTAAGAATTGAATCCGTAAGTCTCACTACAAGGTTATTGGAGAAGGGTAGTTCAAAATTGCTTAGAAAAATCTTGATGATATCAACAACTAATGTTATTTTATGCTAAGAGAATATATATAAACATGATTATTTGCCAAAGTTGCTGTTGCGTCCTGGAGTATTCGCGGCGGTAGAGAAATATATAGTTTAATGTCTTAACATTGTACGAAGATCCATCACACAATCAGATAAAAGAGAGGGTGTAGCATTTATAAGAGACACCAGAGTTTTTACGTGGAAACCCCTGAAAAAGGGGGAAACACCATGGGTCTAGCCAAGTTTGAATGATTCCACTAGTAATTGCAATCGATTACAAACGAGGCCCTTATTATGGAGAAGGCCTTGGCTTAATGGTACAAATATCCATCATATAGAGCGCATTACATGGTGGGAGTTACAATAATCAACATAGACATGTTTGTTTGGTTGGAAGGGCCGTAGTCGGCAGGAGACATAAGTCAGAAAGACCGTTGTTTGACGATGTAAGTCAGAAGGACCATAGTAGGTGATGGAGGTCAGAAGGACCATAGTAGGCGATGGAGGTCGGAAGGACCGTAGTCGGCAGGAAATTGTGGTCTAAAAGACGGTTGTAGTAGGGCGGTACTCTGGTAGAACTCTGGGTGTCAGGTAGTGGCCCAGTAGAAGTCCGGGCCTCAGGTGGTGTTTTGGTGGAGTATAGGGCCTCAAGTGGCGGTTTGGCGTAAGTCCGAGCCTTAAGTGGTGGCCTGGTGAAGCAAAGGGCCTCAAGCGATGGTTCGATGGAAGTCCGGGCATTAGGTGGTGGTCCAGCGGAGGTAAGGGCCTTAAGTAGTGGTCCGGCGGAGAAACGGCATTAGATAGTGGTCCGACAGAGGTAAGGGCCTCAAGTAGTGGTCCGGCGGAGCAACAACGTCAGGCAGTGGTTTGGCGGAGGTGAGGGCCTCAAGTGATGGTCTGGCGGAGCAACGATGTCAAGCGGTGGTCCGGCGGAGGTAAGGGCCTCAAGTGGTGGTTCGGCGGAACAACGGCGTCAGGCGGTGGTCCGGCGGAGGTGAGGGCCTCATGTGGTGGTCCGGCGAAGGCGAGGGCCTCATGTGGTGGTCCGGCAGAGCAACGATGTCAGGCGGTGGTACGGCGGAGGTGAGGGCCTCAAGTAGTGGTCCGACGGAGCAACGACGTCAGGTGGTGATCCGGCGGAGGAGAAGACCTCAAGTTGTGGTCCGGCAAAGGTGAGGACCTCAAGTGGTGGTCCGGCGAAGTCAAGGGCCTCAAGTGGTGGTCCGGCGAAGGTCCGGCGGTGGTCCGGCGAAACTCTGGCGGTGGTCGAGGAGGAGCTTCTTCCTTCTCTTCTCTTCTCTTCTTGCTTCCATCCCCTTTCAAGAGAAATGAGGGGTCTATTTATAGGTTTTCTGGAGTGGCATGACCCGTAAATATGTGAGAGATCATGGACAAATGTGGAGTGGTTCAATGGACGGTCGATATTGAATCCCTTGATCATGGATCGTTCGTCAGACATTTGAAGGTCTTAATGGTGTCGGAATTTGGCGATCTTGGGCTCGTTGGATTCGTCTCGTCGAGCCGCTCGATTCGAATATAAGCATGTTATGTTTGGAAATCGTTTGGTAATCCAAATTGTGGTTCAAACCTTCCGACAACGCTTCGGTTCCTTGGTTTGGACTCATTTGGGCTCGGTTTGAGTCGAATTTGGTGTCGTTGGGTTTGTATTTCCGAGACGCTCAGTTTGACTATAAGTTTGTTGAAATCGGAGTTCAATGATCACGGATTTAATTTTTGAAGTTTCCTGCTTGATTTTTCATTGAGATTCATGCCCGATCAAGATAATTTTTTAATGATATATCAGTTGCCCCCCTATTTTCAGACGTGAAAATTTCAGAAGTCCGAAATAATTATCTCTATCTTTGATAATTTTTTATGTGATTTGAAACTTGAAAATAACATAATCTCGAATGTAGAAATCCCAAATACTTTCATAAGTTTTAAAATTGGTCGCTGATGTTGTTGCCGCCCATCTTTTTAGGGCACACAGCTTGAGCGGCTGCAGATACATTAATAATGCTTCGATGTTCATTTGTTCACCGAGACCATCCCCATTGCTATAGAAAATTTGACTCCTTTTTTTTCAAAATGAAATGTTTGAATCATAAATAATTTTTCTTATTATTAAATTGATGGGCTACAGCTTTTTAAAATCTCCTCCTCTCTTTCAACTGAGGCATTCCCTATCCAGAACCGGGGCCCCTCTTTACAAGAAGGAAACTTCTCCCTCTTTCTTCTTCTTCTTTCATTTGAGGCCTTCTTCTCATGTCGAGGCCCGGGGCCCCTCTCTGCAAGAAGGATACTTCTCTCCCTTCCGCCCTTCTCCACTTCTGCCCTCTTCCTATACGGGAGGCTTTCCCCTGCTTTTGGATAGGTGGTATCCCTTATCCGACTCCAGGATCCCTGCCTATACTGAGGGCATGTCGGGTAGGAGTTATCTTACGATGGACAGAAGTCCGACGAAGGGTGGAAATTTGGCGTCGAGTAGAAGTTCGACGATGTGCATAAATTCAACGTCCGGTAGAATTCTGACGTCGGGGAGAAGTACAACAATGGATACAAATTCAATGTCGGGTAGAAGCTCGACGAATATCCATCGATAGGCAGGAGTATGACATTGGGTACAAGACCGACGAAAGTCTATCGACAGGCAGAAGTCCGACGACGAGTTGAAGTCCAACGACGGGCAGAAGTCCGACGTCGAGTAGAAGTAAAGCATTGGGTAGAAGACCGACGAAAGTCCATCGACGGGCAGAAGTCCGACAACGAGTAGAAGTCCGACGACGGGCAGAAGTCTGACGTCGAGTAGAAATAAAGCATCGGGTAGAATACCAACGAAAGTCCATTGATGGGCAGAAGCCCGACAACGAGTAGAAGTCGGACGACGGGCAGAAGTCCGACGTTGAGTAGAAGTCCGACGACGGGCAGAAGTCCGACGACGGGCAGAAGTCCGACGACGGGCAGAAGTCTGACGTCGAGTAGAAGTAAAGCATTGGGTAGAAGACCGACGAAAGTCCATCTACGGGCATAAGTCCGACGACGATTAGAAGTCCGACGACGGACAGAAGTTTGACGTCAAGTAGAAGTAAAGCAACGGGTAGAAGACCGAAGAAAGTCCATCGACGGGCAGAAGTTCGACGATGGGTAGAAGTCCGACGACAGGCAGAAGTCCGACGTCGAGTAGAAGTAAAGCATCGGGTAGAAGACCAACGAAAGTCCATCAATGGGCAGAAGTCTGATGACGATTAGAAGTTTGACAACGGGCAGAAGTCCGACGTCAAGTAGAAGTAAAGCATCAAGTAGAAGACCGATGAAAGTCCATCGATAGGCAGAAGTTCGAAGATGGGTAGTAGTCCGACGGCAGACAGAAGTCCGACGTCGGGTAGAAGTACGACGTGGGAAGTCCGTCAACGGGTAGTAGTCCGACGACGAGTAGAAATTCTACTTCGAGTAGAAGCCCAACAAAAGTCCAGCAACGGGCAGGAGTTCGACATCGCGTAGAAGCCCAATGAAAGTTCGGCAACGAGCAAGATTCTCGCATCGGGTAGAAGTACGGTATCAGGTAGAAGATCAACGATAGTCCCACAACGAACAGAAGTCTGTCGTCGGGTAGAAGATTGACGATAGTCCCACAATGGGTAGAAGTCTGTCATCGGGCAGGTGTACGACATTGGTTAGAAGTGCAGCATCGGGAAGAAGATCGACGACGGTAGAAATTCAACGTTGGGTAAAAGGTTGACAAATGCCCGAAGAAGGATAACGATGGGCATAAGTTCGAAGTCAGGAAGAAATTTGATGAATGTCCGGGGCCAGAAGTCTGACGCTGGGTAAAAGTATTACATCAGGTAGAAGACTGACGAAAGTCCATCGACGGGCAGAAATCCGACGATGGGTAGGAGTCCGATTGCAAGCAAAGGTCCGACATTGGATAGAATTACTATGTCGGGTAGAAGACCGACGAAAGTCCATCGACGGATTTAAGTCCAACGATGGGTAGAAGTACTATGTCTGGTAGAAGACAGACGAAAGTCCATTGACAAGCAGAAGTCCGACAATTGTTAGAAATTTAACTTTGTGGAGAAGCCCGATGGAAGTCCATCAACGGCATTCTGACGACGTTAACCAAAGACGTAAAACCTATCCAAGATTTATGTCAGTTTCTACTTGATGATTTTAATCTGTTTGAAAGAGGTTAAAATGATTCACCAAGGATGTAAGACCTATCCAATGTTTTATGTCAGAGCCTTTGCTCGATGACCTTAACCTGTATGAAAGAGGTCGAGAGAATGCACCAAGGATGTAAGACCTATCAGAGGTTGTATGTCAGAGCCTTTGCTCGATGATGTTAACCTGTGTGGAAGAGCTCGAGAGAATCCACCAAGGATGTTAGATCTATCTGAGGTGAATATCAGAGCCTTTGATCAATAACGTTAACTTGTGTGGAAGAGGTCGAGAGAATCCACCAAGAATGTAAGACCTATCCTTGGTTGTATGTCAGAGCCTTTGCTCGATGACGTTAACCTGCGTGGAAGAGGTCGAGAGTATTCGCCAGGGATATAAGACCTATCCGAGGTTGTATGTCAGAGCCTTTGCTCGATGACCTTAACATGTGTGAAAGAGGTCGAGAGAATTCACCAAGGATGTAAGACCTATCCGAGGTTGTATGTCAGAGCCTTTGCTCAATGACGTTAACCTGTGTGGAAGAGGTCAAGAGAATCCACCAAGGATGTAAGACCTATCCGAGGTTGTATGTCAGAGCCTTTGCTCGATGGCGTTAACCTGAGTGGAAGAGGTCGAGAGAATCCACCAAGGATATAAGACCTATTCGAGATTGTATGTTAGAGCCTTTGCTCGATGATGTTAACCTATATGGAAGAGATTGAGAGAATCCCCCCTGGGATTGATTTTGCCTTGATTGGGAGGGGGCGAACGCCGCGTGTATCCCGAATCAAAAGTGAAAAATGGTTTATCTTTAGACCGTTATTGCCTTTTTGAGATCGAGATTAAAACCTTGCCCGAGTAGAAGTCCATTAAGGGATTGTATATGGCTTTCGGAAGCATCCTTGCATTTGCCGGGAGTTTTGTGAAGTATCATCTTGATGATGAAAGCATCGGAGGATTTTTTTGACTAGAGTTGGAGTCAAAGTTGCCCCCAGTCCGCATATGATTCTTATGACATTGATGCAATAATGAATGATGTCAGAAAGTTGATAAGGGCGATCTTTTGAGATTGGAGCAATAATTGCCCCTCAGTTGGGAATCACATTCCCACAGACGGCGCCAAACTGTTGCGTCCTGGAGTATTCGCGGCGGTAGAGAAATATATAGTTTAATGTCTTAGCATTGTATGAAGATCCAGCACACAATCAGATAAGAGAGAGGGTGTAACATTCATAAGAGACACCAGAGTTTTTATGTGGAAACCCTTGGAAAAAGGGGGAAAACCACGGGGCCTAGCCCAGTTTGAATGATTCCACTAGTATTTGCAATCGATTACAAACGAGGCCCTTTTTAGGGAGAATGCCTTGGCTTAATGGTATAAATATCCATTATATAGAGCGCATTACATGGTGGGAGTTACAATACTCAACATAGACATTTTTGTTTGGTTGGAAGGGTCGTAGTCGGCAGGAGACAGACGTCAGAAAGACCGTTCTCTGGCAATGTAAGCTGGAAGGACCACAGTAGGTGATGGAGGTCGGAAGGACCATAGTAGGCGACGGAGGTCGGAAGGATCGTAGTCGGCAGGAAATTGGGGTCTAAAAGACCATTGTTGTAGGGCGGTACTCTGGTAGAACTCTGGGCGTCAGGTAGTGGCCCAGTAGAAGTCCGGGCCTCAGGTGGTGTTTTGGTGGAGTATAGGGCCTCAAGTGGTGGTTAGGTGTAAGTCCGAGCCTTAAGTGGTGGCCTGGTGAAGCAAAGGGCCTCAAGCGATGGTTCGGTGGAAGTCCGGATGTCAGGTGGTGGTCTGGCGGAGGTAAGAGCCTCAAGTAGTGGTCCGGCGGAGCAACGACGTCAGGAAGTGGTCCGACAGAGGTGAGAGCCTCAAGTAGTGGTCCGACGGAGTAACGACGTCAGGCAGTGGCTCGGCAGAGGTGAGGGCCTCAAGTAATGGTCCGGCGGAGCAACGGCGTCAGACGGTGGTCTGGCAGAGGTAAGGGCTTCAAGTGGTGGTTCGGCGGAGCAACGGCGTCAGGCGGTGGTCCGACGGAGGTGAGGGCCTCATTTGGTGGTCCGGCGAAGGCGAGGGCCTCAAGTGGTGGTCCGACAGAGCAACGGTGTCTAGCAGTGGTCTGGCGGAGGTGAGGGCCTCAAGTGGTGGTTCGACGGAGTAGCGGCGGCGTCAGGCGGTGGTCCGGTGGAGGAGAGGACCTCAAGTGGTGGTCCGACGAAGGCGAGGGCCTCAAGTGGTGGTCCGATGAAGTCGAGGGCTTCAAGTGATGGTTCGGCGAAACTCTGGCGGTGGTCGAGGAGGAGCTTCTTCCTTCTCTTCTCTTCTTCTCTTCTTGCTTCCATCCCCTTTCAAGAGAAATGAGGGGTCTATTTATAGATTTTCTGGAGTGGCATGACCCGTAAATAGGTGAGAGATCATGGGCAAATGTGGAGTTGTTCAATGGACTGTCGATATTGAATCCCTTGATCATGGATCGTTCGTCAGACATTTGAAGGTCTTAATGGTGTCGGAATTTGGCTATCTTGGGCTCGTTGGATTCGTCTCGTCGAGCCGCTCGATTCGACTATTAGCATGTTATGTTTGGAAACCGTTTGATAATCCAAATTGTGATTCAAACCTTCCAACAGCGCTTCAGGTCCTTGGTTTGGACTCATTTGGGCTCGGATTGAGTCGAATTTGGTGTCGTTGGGTTTGCATTTCCGAGATGCTCAATTTGACTATAATTTTGCTGAAATCGGAGTTCAATTGATCCCATATTTAATTTTTGAAGTTTTCAGCTTGATTTTGCATCGAGATTTGTGCCCGTTCGAGATAATTTTTTGATGATATATCAGCTGCTAATTCAAAGTATAAAAGAGAATTTTACCTTAAGAATTCATATGATCAAGTATCATCGGAATTGATTTGATGGATATTACAGGGAAAAAATGTGTCAAAGGTATGTTGATTGGAAGTAGTTTAGGATTTACTAAAAACGTTTTATTAATATGATTTGATCAAATATCAATATTACCGTTATATTTTTGTTTTATAGTTTTAAATAATATTCATTTAGTTTCCTTTGTGTTGCTATTTGCAAATAACGTTACTTAGATATGTGAAATATCTTTTGAAGTAAATGAAAAGTTAGAACTGTGAAGGAAATTTATATATCAAATGAAGATTAAAGCTAGCATAAATAGCAGATGTGAAATGGATACTTCATGAGTTGATATTGTTTTGAGGATAGATGATCATATGATATCTTTGATTTAGTATGGTAAAGATTTAGATAGATTTAGATAAACTTGTGTTTATAACTTCTAAAATTGAAGTTTAACTTCTAAAATGGAGATGTGTTAGGGGCTCGGTGTAAGGAAGCATTATTGAACTCTTAAAGGTAGTCATTTGAAATAAGATAGTTGAAAATCGACTTAAACGATTTGGATTATATATTGAAAATCAACTTAAACAATTTGGGCTTATATATTGGAGAGTAGAAGTTATGTCAATAAGACAAGTGGAATTTGTCTGGATAATTTTAGAAGGAAAATAAATAAAACACAATTAACATGTCAAGGGTTGTATACTAATAATTTTGTATGATAGAGTTAGCTTCTTATATAGAACTCAATAAGAACGAATGAAGGATGATCATGAAGTGGATCCCTAAGAGTTAGGATAAGGCTAATGATGTTCTTGGTGTTGTTGCTTTATTTAGGGATTCTTTTGATTTGATACGTAGCATATTCAAATTGATTCATATTTGTTGGCTGCAATTGTTTTCGATTAGTTTTTAACTAAATTGAGATAAATATGGGATTTGGGGTTATAGTTAGTCGAGTCAAAGGAGCTGATCCCAACTCAAAATAATTTTCTTTTTTTAATTTAAATTTTAGTTTTGTTCAGTCCCGAAATTGATTTATTTACTTTTAACCAAAATTATATATTACGTATCATACAAGTTTGCAGGCATGAATGTATGACTATACATATTTGTATTTAAGTACCTTTGTTGGCGAATCTCTTGCAGGATGGCCAAGACCATTTTTTTCAATATGCCCACAGTTTGCACATGATACTTTTTTAACAGTATTTTATTTCTTCCGAGTCATATGTTCATGAAGTTTGACATTTAAGCGCTATATTTTTCATTTAAAAGGCTTTCCAAAATTTTATTTTAGTTCTTGAAACTTGGATCTCTTTTTCATTTGAGTTAGAAGTTCAGCAGTGGTGTGTTTTTGACTGACTGTAACTTCATTTTTGAGAAGAAAGACTTATATTTGGTTGTATATTTTCTTAAGGAAACTCAATTTGATTTGGAAACTAGTTGATGTAGCTAAATACATTTGACGGATTCAAATCCTGGACCACTATTTTAGCGATCTAATTTTTTATTTATTTTATTTGTGCTCAGATGTGGTATGTGCATGCCATGGAAAATTATGTTTGCATAAAATATTCAATCATTGTTTAACAAGCAACTCCAATGAAACTTCTTTCATCCTTTTCCCCCGTTCTCCCACAGGATCAAGACCAAGAAAGTTTACTTGAGCAGCTGCATTCTCTTTCTGATGCTTTGGAATTCCAGCAGAATGAAATAAAGAATGCCAGAGATATATTACGTTCAACAAGAGCTAAGCTGGCTGTTATGGAAGGCAAGATTGCACTTGAGGTCATGTATGAAGTTTTAGCCATTTCATTTCTCTTTAATTTATTCTTGTTATTTATTTTATTTAAATTTTTTAATCTTCTCTACAGTGAATTTCAAAAAGTTATTGAAGTTAAACAACTGAGGCTTGCTGCTGCTGAAATGTCCCTGAGTATTTTGCGCTCTGTATGCATAGTCTGGCCTAACTCTGCCTCAGAAGTTCTTCTTACTGGGTCCTTCGATGGATGGACAAGTCAGGTTTGCTATTTTCTGATGCTTCGCATTTTTTTTTTTCTGTTTCTTCTACCCTAAATCTCAATTGATGGCATACTCATGTTGAGAATTATTCTTTGATTAGTTTTTGCAATATACATTCATATTAAGAATGAGTTGGAGGGGGATCTCATACCTGCAAGGATCACATAACTACCACAATTAATTGGGCAGATGTGTCTGATATCTTAACAAATTTTCATTTTCCCATTTCTCATTTTCAAACTTAAGTGTTTTTCAACATTCGCCTCCCTTGTTTAACTTGAAATTTAATGCAAAGCTGCCAAAGCCTCTTCTAAAAGTTATGAATCAACGAAGGGGATGGTTGAATTGGGTATTTTTAAATTATTAAAATAAATAGAATATTATTTCTTATAAATTTATCACTGGGTAAAAATTAGAGAGCAAAAATAATAATTTCTTCAAATAAGAATAATGCATAACACTAAAAAAATATTCTCTTTCTTTTTTATTTAAACTAATATATTGATTTTCACAAAGAGTTTAACATTTACATTTTCTAAATAATTTCTTTGAATCAATCACCACATGCAATTAAATATTTAGTGTTATATGTAATTTATGTGCACAAGAGTTATAATAAATATGAAAGCTAAAAAAAACTGTAGTTAAGGGAAAAAGAAATGCAAATTGATTTATCATTGTTCGATCACCAACTAGTCTTACTTTTTACTCATCAAACTCTCATGTCATTATTTTTAAGGGATTTTTACATACATACCACTTTATAACATGTGTATTACATATTTAACACCTAATTCTTAAATATTACACTCCTACCACTATTCTCTATTTTTACAACAAAATTACCACTCCGTTGAAATAAGACCTCACTCCGTCTCTTTCATTCGGCTAGCCCTAACCACCGCGAAACCATCTTCTCTCCCGATCTTCCTCTCACGGGCTGCATATCTTCACATATCTTTCTCTCGCAGGCTGCAAATCTTCCTCGCAACTCTTCTGAAATCTTTATTGAATGAAAAATCAAACATCCTCATTTTGAACATTTTCAGTAAAGCCATTATTGAATGAGTAAAAACTGATGTCGAGTATTGCTATAAGAAAAAAAATCTGTTCACGCGGGAATAAAAAAACAGAGAAATCTTACCAATTTCGGAAGAAGAGCAGCTATGGTGGAAGAGCAGCAACGGGTAGCTGGAAGAGCAGCTACGGTGGAAGATTATCTACGGGTAGCTGGAAGAGCAGCTACGCTATCGAAGAGCAGCTACAGTGGAAGAGTAAATACGAAGGGATTTGAAAAAAAATCACGATGATTCACAATCGGACAAAGAACAGCAGCGGGAAAAAAAACCTGTTCTCCCGCGGAAAGCCCAGACAGGAGGAAGATAAAACGGAGTGAGATATTGTTGTTAACGGAGTGGTAATTTTGTTGTGAAAATAGAGGATAGATGGTAAGAGTGTAATATTTAAGAATTATGTGTTAAATATGTAATATGCATGTTATAAAGTGGTATGTATGTAAAAATCCCTATTTTTAATTATTCTTTCCTTTGCTAATGCAAAGCGGAGAAGTCTCCTTAATGGGTAGAGTAACTCACAACACTTGCTTAAAAGGAGAAAAAGGCTACTATTATTAGTACATTCCGTTAACTAAACAACGTTCACTTCAAGGCAGGAAAGCTGTCACTCTTACCCTTACCCACTAGTTAATCAACCTTCTGCAAGATCCCTTAGATATCCAATATGTCTCTTTAAAAAAAAATTAATAATGCTCTCAAAACCAAATGTTGAAATGTGAAGGTTATAAGGTTTGCAGGAAGAAGATGAGTAGGTGTAGGAGATGATTTTCTCTCTCCAAAATTTATCACTTTATGGGTTTGCAAGTTATACTAATGATTGTTAGCGATGATCACTATATCTTCTAACCAAACAACTCAATTAATGTTGATTAAAAACTAAAATTATCGGCCAATTATTTTGGTTGATCATGATCGTATAGTACGATCATGATTGCATGGTGCAAGCAGTTCAATTTTTATTAAAATTGTTAGCTAATTTTCAATATTTGATTTATTACATTATATTAGGAAATTGATTTTACAGTATGGTATGCATCATACAATTCAATTAATTCAAACTTTAAATATTATAACTAATGCAAATTATTTTTGTTGATTTAGTTTAATATTTAATCACTCTATATTGTATGATCTCAATATCAAGTTTTATTGATAATATAATTACTTAATTAGTCAATCTGTTTGATTTATTTGAAATGATATTGAACCTAATTGTATAGTATCATCCTTGGTCAGATATTATGATTAGTTATAGATTTTTTAATTTTACTTTCTTGCTTGATTTCATTAATTTAAAAATGTAATTATGTTTTTGCGTAAGCCATCCTAGCATCCCAGCATTTGAAATAACAATAATTTATGAGTCAAAAAATAAATACACATTTGTGTACCTGAAGCTTATTCTTGATAACAGTTCAGCTAGCTGGGTTTGATCCGCCCACGGCTTCACACTAGTCATAAATATAGTTCAGGACATGCTTAATTTTAATTTGCCAATTTAAGCTGTACTTGAAGTACTTTTGCTATTCTTAATCAACAATATTAGCTTATATCAAATTATATTTGTGGCTATAAAATTCTTATTATAAGCTTTAAGCTCATTGGGTTTATATCTTCAACGACTTTTCCTTGTATGTGACTCTCTATCTATGCTTGTATGTAAATGTTGTTCTTGATCATTAATTACTTCAGTGGATATTTTGCTTCTCAATTACCACCTTTTGGGTATGGTTTCTAATTTTATTGTGTGATATCTGCATATTTGGTGTGCTATATTTGTGATTTGATTCGTGAAATGGATTGTGTGATCATGTCAAGTTATGTTGTGATCTACTTGTGGGCTATGAAAATTCTAGCCCCAGCCTCTCCGCGGACTCCTTTTTTTTCTTTGGATTGTCAAGGAGAGTCTTAACATTTAAGTTTCGAGGCAAATTTTCAAAAGGCAAATTAGGCTTTAAATATAACAGTGCCTAGAGATTTTGCCCTCATTTTGCAATGATTTATAATCAAGTTCAAATTTCGTATAGGTGTAAGCCCCTACAGTGATTTACCCCTCCCAATAACGATAGAGAACTTTCGATTACGGCTAGTTGTCAAATAGATACAGAGCATCTGGCATATAGTTGCAACATGGTTTAGGTATTTGAATATTTGATATTTAAAATTAGTAATTTCACCATCTTACACTTAAAGCAGATGGTAAGGGGAATGATGATCGATCAAGATCACATGGTTCCATCGTCCTGGGCCATCGTGGTCCCTGGTTTACTTAGTTAGAAGAGGTAGTCGACCCAAACTGATAAAAGGATCCTTATTAACAGGCATGGGTTGCTTCGTCCAAAGGTACCTCGTAGACCTATGATGAATATTTTGTCAAGTGTATAAATTTAAATCCACCTTAGCTAACAGAGGGTTTTTTCCTCTATCGATCATATAATATTGATTCATTACTTAATAATTTAACATCGTTGGAGAACATACGGTCTTTGACCATGACTGTAATATAATTGTGCCATTTGGCTGCAAAACCACCCGATCAGAAGGTTCCGGTCATAACTGTTTACCTGTGGTGTCATTTAGCGGCAAAACCATCAGTGTGGTGCCATTTGGCCGTGAAATCATCGATTAGATGACACATGCCACATCCTTATAAGCAAGAGACTATTTTAGAATGAATTCTAGTGATATTCTCTACAAGATATTAGCTCTTTGTGAGTTCAAGTAATTTTCAAATTCATCCACCTCGGCAAATTATGCGGAGGATGGATGAATTTTGCTTTAAGTATTTGATGGTTAATTTCAATCTTAAATATCTTATGCTTTTGGTTAATTTTGAGTTTTGAGTTTTCATGGGAATTAAGAGACATTTTTAAATATTTATGGTCCCCTCCAGTTGAGATTTTTTATCAATACGGCCATCGTCAGGGTTTTTATAGGTTACATTTTCGTTGATTGAACTTTATCGACTCTGTCAATTTATTGACAGAGGATCAGGTTTATATCTAAATTCATTCCTTAACCTGCGCAGCATTCTTAGACGTTGTGTGTGCACCTACAACACCCTCGATGGGGTATATTCGGGTATATGTTGTCACATGTATTTTATGTGATGCATGTATATGATTGTTATATGAATGAAGTGGATGTATACGAATACGATGCATATTTATCTCATTTCGCATGCGTCTTCCACTAAATCTGTAAATCCACCTAATGTTGGGATTTACTAAATCCCGGATTTATGGCATAAATATTTAAATTTAGGATTTATGAGGGATTCATATTTACTATGCGCTCGAAATCTTTTTGGAAGGATTTAAATCCAGCATAAATCTTGTTGCAAATCCTATACCTAATAGCCCCTAAGGATCACTCAGTTTAGAAGTCACTTGAAAGTTCATGAAGGTTGTTAGACATTATAGAACTAGTCCTGTGACTAACCAAGAGGGGGTGAATTGGTGATCTAGAAACTTATTTAAACACAAAGAAAAATCCCTCTTTTAACATCTGAAAATAGATAATTTTATCTCTTGATGCGGAAGCAAAGTAATTTCACAATAACAAAAAATCAGAGATTTTCAACCATGCAGTTATCACAAAATAAATGCGGAAAATAAAGTGCGGAAAAATAAAATCAAGAATAAACACACTAGAGATTTATAGTGGTTCGGTCAACCTGACCTACGTCCACTCCTCGGAGACTCCCTCTCCAGGTATTGAAACTCTTTAGTGACTCTTCTTTAGCCCCCATAGCTAAGCGAAGAAGTCCTTACAAACTCTCTTCCACCAACTCGGTGCGGTAGAGGACTATACTCCTTTCACATGCAGAGAACCTTGACTTCTTTTCACCATCCTAGTCAGGAAGATAACCTAGAATCACTTTCACTTTCCCCAGTGCAGCGGAGTAGCTGAGTCATTTAACACCAAAGTGATCTTCTTCCCAAAACTTTTCTCAAGACAAACCTTGAACACGATGGTACTAAGTTGCAAGCTTTACCAGAGCAACCATGCGAAACCCCCTCCACACTCCCTTGAACCCCATAAGGATTTTCTCCCTCTTAAACTCCACCCTTCCTCTCTCCCTTTCAAGGCTCTCTCTTCAAGTTTTCTCCAAAAGAGTATATAATCAATCATAGCTGTCAATGGCACAAAATAGCGTGCGCCATGGCGCACGGCGCGGCGCAGTGCACCTACGGCGCCATGTTATGGCGAGGCGCATGTGTTTAAAATAGCGTGCGCTATTTGCGCCACATGTGAGTCATGGCGCATTGCGCACGGCGCAAAATAGCGCGCCAAATTGTTTTAAATTTCGGTATACTTATGAATATTTTTTATATTTAAAAATATATCTATATTTTAAGATAAACGACTATTCATTGCCCTAATTTCACGAAAGATTCTCTTTTTGCTGCATCCACCGAACACATCCCGCAGTCCCTAAGTCGAGGTCGCTGAATCTATCCCGAAGTCGAAGGTTTTCTGTTTTCTGTTTGCTGCATTCGCTGCTTCTGCCGAATCCAGCCGAATCTGTCCCGAAGTTGAAGTCGTTGTTTCCGCCGAATCGTCCCGCAGAGCAGTGCTTCTGCCAAATCCGCCCCCTCCTTCATCTGTTCCAATAAAAAATGTTACCAGCTGACTCTAATTTGCAACCTCCGTCTGTTTCGCACAGCTCTGTTGTTTTGCACGGCTATTTCTTACAAGAATTTACAACTTAACAGGTATGCTCGGTACCGTTAGGTGCATGCTCGATACCTCTAAGTAAATACTCGGTACCGCTATGTATATGCTGGATACCGCTCGGCACCGCTAGTTACTTGCTCTGTACCGCTCGGTACAGCTCGGTACAACTAAGTACAGCTCAGTACAACTAGGTATCAGCTCAGTACAACTAGGTACATGCTCGGTATTGCTAAGTACATGCATGATACCGCTCGGTACCGTTATGTAAATGCTCGGTACCGCTTGGTACATGCTCGGTACCGCTAGTTACATGCTTTGTACCACTCGGTATAGCTCGGTAAAACTAGGTACACGCTCGGTACATGCTCGGTATTGCTAAGTACATGCATGATACCGCTCGGTACTGCTATGTAAATGCTCGGTACCACTCGGTACATGCTCAGTACCGCTAGTTACATGCACTGTACCGCTCGGTACAACTAGGTACACGCTCGGTACCGCTCCCTAATTTCCATACAAACGAACTTCAAAATTCCTCTAACAAATAAATTTTGTTCCGGGGCAGCGCCCCCTTGGACCCCCGGCAGCCCCCATATTATGTTTCTTGGACAATATTATGTTTCTTTTATCTAAATTTGTTTGCTTTTAGGTGATCATAAAATATCAGATTCAATTCAATCTTTAAAAAAAGATCCAGCATGGAAATATGCTACACTAACAAATGAATCCGACAACAACAGTGTGACATGCATTTTTTGTAGTAAAATAACAAAAGGAGGAATTCACAAGAAGAGTATATTAAATTCTTATTTGATCTTTTAAAAAAAAGATTGTAATATTTGAATTATGAGATATTTGGATGTTACTTAGTCGAACTTATATATGTTATGGTTGTCTTTTATTATTATGATCGCTTGTCTTTCATTTTCAATAATATTTCATATTCATGCTTATTATTTTATAATTTTTATATAGCTTGCGACATGTTCAAAATAGCGCCCGCCGCACCATGCGCTATGTGCCATGGCTCCAAATGGACCTTTGCGCCATGGTGCGCTATTCGCCGTTAACAGGTATGGACTCAATGTATGCCAAAGATACTTACAATGTCTTTGGAGAAAGTTTAAATAGAAGACTTTGAAAAACTCCAGAATTTCAATTCTGTCGTCAAAGATCATATTGTACGATCGCAGGATCGTCTAGTACAATGTGCAGAATTTGACCTGATAGAATTGTAAGATCACCATATAGTTCAGTACGATCAGTTCAAATTTGTATTGATCATCCAATATGATATTGGGGATCGTCATGGATGATTAGATGAATAATTATGGTATTTCATCTTGTATGATTGGGGGTCGTCCCATGCATCCTCTCGGTCGTCCAGTACGATCATCACTGATCGTCCTGGACAATTGGATTGAACAAATTAATCATAATTAATTTTTTAATCGCAGGATCAATTTAGACATGATTGTCATATATCGTCCAGTATGATGTAGATTGTCCTGTACAATTAGAACAAAATTTGAATCTTAAAATGTTGCCTAAATTATCATTGACGGATATTTTTTATGATAATAATTGATCGTCTTGGATGATCTAAATCGTCCAGTACGATTTGTTAGATGAGTTGATCGTACAATACGATTTAAATCATATAGTACGATGAGTTCAAAATTTTAACTCCTGGCTTTGACTCAATCTCACTCCTCCTGAGTGCGTGCATGCATAGTCATCAAGCAAGCATACACCCTTATAGGACTTGAATCAAGAAATAAAAAATATATCAATGAATATTACAAAAATCTTTACAACATAACATATTCTACCCAATCTTGAGCCTTGAATCTTTATTGGATGGTGCATGGTGTTCTTGAAATATTAGTTCACACATAAACAAATTTACATTGTAAATACAATTAGACATAAGGATGTAAGCCACAATGTTTGTTATCATAAAATAACATAAACTCGTGAGCTCGAGTTGCAACATCATTCTCCAACGAGGACTCCCTTAGAGCTACTCGTAGCCACTTTGGGCAGAGGGTCACCAATGAAATCCATCATCCTAGCTATAGGGAAGGATCCTCCTAAGAGGATTTAAGATCACCTCATCATAGTCACCTAGCCACAGAGTCCTCTACCGTCGCAATTTTACGTGAAGGATTTTTCACGTAAAATTTTAGTGCTATTGCACTCTTTGTTTACTTATGTATGTTGGATCATCGTTTAAAGCTATTGCACTCTTTGTTGATTCTTTTCATTGGTTTCATCAGTGGAGGATGGAAAAGAACAATACTGGGGTGTTTTCTTTGTGCTTGAAGCTCTATCCTGGACGCTATGAGGTAAGGGCTCCTCCCTCCCAACATGTATTATGAACTATATTCTTGCATGTTCATCTTCCTATGCTTTGCTGATTCCTGTACAGATCAAATTCATTGTTGATGGTGTTTGGGCAATCGATCTCTTACGTCCTATTACCAACAATAATGGCTTCAAAAACAATCTCCTTATTGTTACGTAAGTGCTGAACATTCTTGCTTGTAATTTAAATAGTTTAGCCGTTACTATGGTTAGCCCACTCTAATCAATTCAACTGATGAGAAGATCTGTAGCTTATAATTGTAGAAGGTAGCCTATTTTTGTCTTCTTTTTATCTGGCCCGGCATGGGAATTGCACCCTTGTGCTTGGGAAACAAACTTGTAATACTTTTTGCTTTAACATTTGTAAACTGATCAGTTAAATCATTTAAATTTATTTTTTCACACTAATAAGTGCTGTTATTATGACCCCTGCAATGCAATTTGTTTTTTATTTTTCTTTAGTTGTTACAACACGAGAATTTAAGGCTTCGTTTGTGACAGTTTTCTTATTGCTATTTAAAGCAATTTTTTTTAACAAAAATTTTGAAAGCTGCTTTATGAAGCAGTAAAAAAGTTATCTCAAACGACACCTAAATCTCAATGATACCCTTGTTTCTCACTGAAACATTTATTAGTTTTACCAAAGTCTAAATCTATTAGTTTTTGAGATCAAATTTAGAATCATATGAACTTTCATTTCAATAAACTATAATTAAATTGAACATCTTGACGATACGAATTGAATACTAAAATTGATTAGAAGATATCGTTTCAATCTTACATGTTTATAGTCTCGATTAGATGAATTCAACAAACATTAGATCATTTGATTTGAGATCATTAAGGTGTTTCAAATGCTAAATAAATGATAGAGTAAGGGTTCATTTTTGGTTGTTTGATGAGGTGCACTCAAAAAATAATAAATAGGATTTTATTTTCTACATGAGAGGTTCTGGAGTTGAGAGATTTAGAGAATTCTATTTATTATTCGATGATTGTCGTCAATAATTATCATTAATAAACGACACATGTCACTTGATTACTAGCATTGAATTGATTTTTGCTTCACTATCTTAAAATTTTGACCCTTAGTATGTTATTATTGTTCACTTATGTTGTATGATTGTTTTAACCTTTCTTACTTTTTCTATGATATCTCAATGAAAATCGGATAATTATTTTCAATTGTTTATATTCTTATTTTCAATTGTGGGGAAGGGCGGACTCTTCTATCTTTAACTATGTAGTAGGTTGTTATAATTGGGCTATGATTTTTCCCTTTTAGATTTTCTAAATAAAAAATTCTTATGTCTCTTATAAGATTTGTGTATGTGTGCTTGATTTTTGTATAAAGATAAGATATTCGACACTCAATCACTTAACCATTATATATTTTCTAGCACGAAACAAATTTTGTGTTATATGTGAATAAAAATTTCTTAATATATTAGAAATATCAATACAATGGCTGATAGAAGTCATACAAGTAGTAGTGGCTTTTCTTGTTCCAATACTCAATAGAATTGGAATCTATTTGACAATTATGAACACCCTAATTAGGCAAGAGTAGGTTATTGGCATTCAATCTTAGATGATTGGATACATTGGATAGGGGTGTCAGTTCGGGTCAACGGGTCGGGTTCGGGTCGAACCCGAAACTGACCCGGCACTGTTCGGGTCAACCCGAACCCGACCCGTTTTTTAAAATGGGTCAGGTTTCTGGACCCGAACCCGACCCGATTCGGGTCCGGGTCAACCCGAACCGACACGAATGACCCGGAATTGACCCAAAATTGCTAATTTTCGGGTCAAACATTGAAGCATTTGTTCTACATTAATTTTGAATTCAGCATCTAGCACTGCAGCACTACCCACTAAAATATATTTATAGATATTTCTTCTCTCACCACCCCTCATCCACCTCCCTTGCATCGCAACGTCAACTTACATCAAAAGGAACTGAAAGGGAATATGAGGAGAGGAGAGAGAAAAGGAAAAATTCAATTTTTGGTCGTCGAAATGTTTTGCCGTCTTTATGAAAAATCGCTCAGATTGATGTAGATGACTTATTCCCTATTTCTATTTTCAAATATTTTGATTTTGGCCTTTTGATTTCTTCTAAATTGATTTATTGCATTTTCCCTAAAAAAATTACATCTTAACGTTTATTGCCGATAAAGATGTATCATTCAAATAATTTAATTTTTAAATTATTAATTAAGTGTTCTTTTTATAAATAACATTACTTTAATAAAAATCTTTGGAAGGTACAACTATGAGAAAGCTTCAATGGGAAGCTACTAGTGGACATAGTCTTAATTAAAAAAAATATATCATTTGAGGTTAAATGTTAGATTGGGTCTTCGCTCAACTCCTATAAGGCACACCCATACTATAGTCTCAATGGGCAGCTACAACTAGATTTGACCATCACTAAAATAACTTCATGAGTGTAAATGATTTTCAGGGTATCCACTCATCTAAAAATCTCTGAATGTGACAAAACTCAGAAGGTAGAGATTTCTATATACATTCAAAAATCTTAAAATGATAAAAGCCTTAGAATTTATAATTTTTTCGATAATCCAAAATTTTAGAAGGTACAAGTTTTTATTTCTCCAAAAATCTTAGAATGTTAAGAGCCTTAAAAGGCCTATGTTTATTTGATTATATATATAAAAAAAATCTCATATGACTAAAGCCTCAAAATGCATATTTTTCTTTGAATTTCTAAAATCCTTAGTAATTTCAAAGCCTTAGAAGTATCTATTTTTTCGGTTTCGCTAAATATCCCAAAAGGCTAAAAAGTCTTAGAAGGTACAAGTTTCTTTTATTATGAAGTTTGATGTAAAATTTAATTATTTTTTTCTACAATACATCTCAAATGATTTTAATGGCTTAGCCAACAATGCAAGTGCTCATGATCATCAATATTGACACTAATTGTCAACATCAAGCTAAAAGTCAAGTTCAACTTTGACAATACCTAAATAAATTAGAGTACTTTTTTTGGTGTTATCTTCGTCATTAATAGCCATGGTCAAAATTTTAAATCTTGAACCAACTTGATGAAACTTCCATTAAACAATTGACACCTGTGAAGAACAATGTTAATGTTCTTAAAAAGGAGAAGATCAATTTGCTAGTCTTTTGTTTTTTTTTTTTTTTAATTTGTGAATAACTCAAAATTATATTTCTAAATTGGTTGATTTTTTAATAAACTTTTAATTATTGAAAAAATGGCCTGAAATTTTGGACTATATTCTTTTAGACACATCAAACTACAGGGATATGTAACTACAATGTGTTTGTTGGAGTAGGATAACATTTTGGGGGAAAGTTTTTTATTTGTATATAAATTTTGGGTCATATCTTATCACACACATCATGCTACCAAAACATGCAACTGTAATATATCAGTTAAGATAAGGAGAAAATATTTAGAGAAATCTTTATTTGAGATCTTAAATTTTTGGACTCTATCTTATCACACACATTAAATTTTAAAAAATATGTAATTGTAATATGTTTGTTAAGATAAAGAAAGATTCTAATTTGGAGGTTTGTATCTGGATATAGATATTCATATTATTTTTTGGGGGATATTTATATTATTTGATAGATTTTAGGATTTGAGAGGGATTTGAATTGAATTTTTAAGTATTTTAGAACCTTGCATAACAAATATTTTGGTTTGTTAGGAGGTTTTGAAATTTAAAGTTTTAAGATCCTTTGAAAAATTTAAAGCCTAGCTTGCCAAAGTTTCAAGGGTGTATAAATCAAGAGCTTTGAAATGGCAATAATATGTTTTGGTATTGGTTGGCTTATTCTATAAGGGTTTAGTTCTAAGTTATAGTCAAAAGCTTAACATCTAGGATCTAAGGTTAGTACCCTATCAGACATCTAGTGTTTATTCTGCTATTGATTTGTTCGTTTTATCTTATTTTGAGATTTTGTTTTTGTTTTTTACTAGGAGTGGTTAAATTTTAACTTCAACTTTCACAACATTGATTTAAATATTTAGGAGTTTGTAAAACAACAATTTTTTTTTTAATATTATATTATCTTAATCTATTCAGTTTAATATTTTTTATGACTTCAATAATTTATAAAAAATTCTTTTAATTTTTTTATTATTTTTGAATTTTATAGAATTTTTTTAACAAGTTTATTTTTTTTATTAAAATTTTAGGCTTTGTTTGTGAATATTTTTGGCTACTTTTTTTTCATTTTCAATAAATTTTTGTACTAAAAAAATGATTTAGAATGTAGTAAGAAAATTGTAGAGGTATTAGATTTGACTTTTGTTAAGAAAGGTAGAGGCAGACCTAAAAAGACTTGGTTTGAAAATATTAGGAATGACCTTTCTTTATTAGATTTAAACGAGAATTTGACCTTTAATAGGATACAATGAAGAAAAAGGATTCATGTAGCCGACCCCATGTAGTGGGATAAAGGCTTGATGTTGTTGTGTTGTTGTTGTAAAGTAGTAAGAAATTTGTTAAATTAGCTTGCTAAACACTTTGGATTCTGTTGAATATATTAGCTAACACCAATACGTGTGATTTACTTTTCTAAGTTTATCACATATATTGGGGTACATTTGTAGACCACATTTTTATGTGAGGTCAATTCACCACATTCAAATTCAACGGGCATAAGAATCCTTTTTCTAGTAGGATGCCCTAGCACGGTGAAGCCTCTAAGACCTGATCTATCCAATTACATATTGACCTAGCACCTCCTATGATCATCTCTAGTGGTCCATTGAAGCTCTAATGCCCTTCCAATCAATAAACTTCAATAAACCCTAAACCTAAACCGAAATTCTTCATAATTATAATCCTTGCCACTTAGCATGACATATTGAGCCAAACTTCATTATAATCATTAGGAAGTGATGTAAACTTTTTAATGATTATTATTTGAATGATTTGAACTCATTGGGATTCATAGTTGGCTTAGGTTGACCAAATTTGACCCTTAAACCATTTAAAAAGGCTATAATGCACAAAAAAGTATAAAATTACACGCTATACATAATACTATATAATACTACAGGCTAATATAAATATGTGTTGTCTCCTGATATGTTGGAAGATGATGAATTTAACAACTGAGTTCTTTGTGGGTGACCTTGGTGAGGACGAGTAGGCTCTGGGTGAGTTTACAAGTGAGCTTAGCGAGTGGTCAGGCATGATTGATTACTTGTGTAGAAGATCTTATGCTGCCTTGATGAAAAACATGAGTGAGATTTTGCACGAATATAGCTCTTTAAGCTGAAAAGTAGTGGTTAAACAATGGGGAATTTTTGTAGTAGACACTTTCTTGTAGTTGTGTTGGGCGAGCTTGAATGTTTAGTGGGAACTCTTAAGAGAGTTGTGAGCAATGGTTTGACGATGGATCTCAGATTCACCACGTATAGGCTAAACTCTTTTGTAGGCTCAGATGAGTAGAACTTGTTGGTCTCCTTGAATGAGCATTTTTTATGGCCCTAGATGAGTGCTACAAAAGAACCTATTTTAAACGAAAAATTATTAGGTTTGGTCACTAGACCTAACTTTGCGTTCGGGCGCCAATAAAATGTTGACATGTGTATGAGAATTTTTTAATATAATTTTTTTAATTTAATTTATATCATCCCAACCTAACTCGACCTGGCCCACTATTTTTTTCATTTTAAATGTAGGGTTGGCGCTATCTTTAGAAACCCACCAAAGATCTAAATATTTATTGCTTTTGCTTGGTATTAAAGAAAAAATGAGCTAGCAAATTGCATAAAAGATATGGAATGCCTCCGAAGAGAGAGAGGGAAGGGGTGCATGAATCGAAATGGATGCATGAATCAGAAGTCAATAGAACCAAAACTTTCACAGATTTCAACATATTAGTAAGTTTCAATCTCATCGTAAGTTGTATTAAGATTATACTTTTTAAAAGTTATAAAACAAAGCTGTGTAGAAAAAGACATCAATTGCTTAGCAGGTTTTAGCTCATTAAAGGCTCAGGGTCATAGAAGTGTATTTTAGGGTTTAGATGAAAAAGTAAATAAGCTCTTAGATGTTGTTGTTCATTTCTTATTAATGTATCATTCAAATAATTTAATTTTTAACTTATTAATGAAATGTTCTTTTTATAAATAACATTACTCTAAGAAAAATCTTTGGAAGGTACACCTATGAGATAGCTTCAATGGGAAGCTACTAGTGGACATAGTCTTAATTAAAAAAAAAAAAACCCATTGAGGTTAAATGTTAGATTGGGTCTTCACTCAACTCCTATAAGGCACACCCATACTATAGTCTCAATGGAAAGCTACTAGTAGATGTGACCATCACTCAAATGACTTCATGAGTGTAAATGATTGTCAGGGTATCCACTCATCTAAAAGTTTCTGAATGTGACACATCTCAGAAGGTAGATATTTCTATATACATTCAAAAATCTCAGAAAGATAAAAGCATATGAAGGTATAATTTTTTCGATAATTCAAAACTTTTAGAAGGTACAAGTTTTATTTCTCCAAAAATCTCAGAATGTTAAGAGCCTTAAAAGGTATATGTTTATTTGATTATATTAAAAAAAATCTCATATGACTAAAGCCTCAAAATGCATATTTTTCTTTGAATCTCTAAAAGCCTTAGTAATTTCAAAGCCTTAGAAGATATCTATTTTTTCGGCTTCACTAAATATCCCAAAAGGCTAAAAAGTCTTAGAAAGTACAAGTTTCTTTTATTATGAAGTTTGATGTAAATTTTAATTATTTTTTTCTACAATACATCTCAAATGATTTTAATGGCTTCTCCAACAATGCAAGTGCTCATGATCATCAATATTGGCACTACTTGTCAATATCAAGCTAAAAGTCAAGTTCAACTTTGACAATACCTAAATAAATTAGAGTATTTATTTTGGTGTTATCTTCGTCATTAATAGCCATGGTCAAAATTTTAAATCTTAAATCAAACTTGATGAAACTTCCATTAAACAATTGAGGTCTGTGAAGAACAATGTTAATGTTCTTCAAAAAGGAGAAGATCAAATTTCTAGTCTTTTTTTTTTAATTTGTAAATAACTCTAAATTATATTTCTAAATTGGTTGATTTTGTAATAAAATTATAATTATTAAAAAAAAATGGCTAGAAATTTTGGACTATGTTCTTTTAGACACATCAAACAACAAGGATATATAACTACAATGTGTTTGTTGGAGTAGGATAAGATTTTGGGGGAAAGTTTTTTATTTGTATATAAATTTTGGGTCATATCTTATCACACACATCATGCTACCAAAACATGCAACTATAATATATCAGTGAAGATAAGGAGAAAATATTTAGAGAAATATTTATTTGAGATCTTAAATTTTTAGACTCTATCTTATCACACACATTAAATTTTAAAAAATATGTAATTGTAACATGTTTGTTAAGATAAAGAAAGATTCTAATTTGGAGGTTTGTATTTGGCTAAAGTTATTCAGATTATTTTTTGATATTTATATTATTTGATAGATTTTAGGATTTGAGAGGGATTTGCATTGAATTTTTGAGTATTTTAGAACCTTGCATAACAAATATTTTGGTTTGTTAGGAGGTTTTGAAATTTAAAGTTTTAGGATCCTTTGAGATTTTTAAAGCCTAGCTTGCCAAAGTTTCAAGGGTGTATAAATCAAGAGCTTTGAAATGGCAATCATATTTTGGTATTGGTTGGTTTATTCTATAAGGGTTTAGCTCTAAGCTATAGTCAAAAGCTTAACATATAGGATCTAAGGTTAGTGCCCTATCAGACATCTAGTGTTTGTTCTACTATTGATTTGTTTGTTTTATCTTATTTTGAGATTTTTTTTGTTTTTTTACTAGGAGTAGTTAAAATTTAACTTCAACTTTCACAAAATTAATGTAAATATTTAGGAGTTTGTAAAACAATTTTTTTTTAAAAAAATTGATATTATCTTAATCTATTCAGTTTAGGGTTTTTTATGACTTCAAGAATTTATAAAAAATTATTTTACATTTTTTTAAAATTATTTTTGAATATTTATAGAATTTTTTAACAAGTTTATTTATTTATTAAACTTTTAGGCTTTGTTTGTGACTATTTTTGGCTACTTTTTTTTGTCATTTTCAAAAAAATTTTGTACTAAAAAAATGATTTAGAAAGTAGCAAGAAAAATGTTAAATTAGCTTGCTAAGCTCTTTGGATTTTGTTGAATATATTAGTTAAATACATGTGATTTGCATTTGTAAGTTTATCACATATATTGGGGGTACATTTGTAGATCACATTTTTATGTGAGGTCAATTCACCACATTCAAATTCATCGAGCATAGGAATCCTTTTTCTAGTAGGATGCCCTAGCCTGGTGAAGCCACTAAGACCTGATTTATCCAATTACATATTGACCAAGCACCTCCTAAGATCATCCCTACTAGTCCATGGAAGCTCTAATGCCTTCCAATCATTAAACTTCAATAAACCCTAAACCTAAATCAAAATTCTTCATAATTATAATCCTTGCCACTTAGCATGACATATTGAGCCAAACTTCATTATAATCCTTAGGAAGTGATGTAAACTTTTTAATGATTATTATTTGAATGATTTGAACTCATTGGGATTCATAGTTGACTTAGGTTGACCAAGTTTGACCCTTAAACCCTTTAAAAAGGCTATGATGCAAAAAAAATATAAAATTACAAGCTATACATAATATTGTATAATACTTCACGCTAATCTAAATATGTGTTGTCTCCTGATATGTTCGAAGATGACGAATTTAACGAGCGAGTTCTTTGTTGGTCAGATTGGTGGTGACGAGTAGGCTCTGGGTGAGTTTACAAGTGAGTCTGGCGAGTGGTCAGGCGTGATTGATTACTTCTGTAGTAGATCTCAGACTGCCTTGATGAAAAATATGAGTGAGATGTTGCACAAATGAAGCTCTTTAAGTAGAAAAGTAGTGATTAAATAGTGGGGAGTTTTTGTAGTAGATGCTTTCTTGTAGTTTTGTTGGGCGAACTTGAATGTTTAGTGGGAGCTCTTAAGAGACCAGTGAGCAATGATTTGACAATGGATCTCTGATTCACCACATATAGGCTAAACACTTTTGTAGGCTCATATGAGTAGAACTTGTTGGTCTCCTTGAATGAGTATTTTTTATGGCCCTAGATGAGGAGAAATTATTGTGTCCGAATGCATTCGGATGCGAATCTCGATGTGTCACGTCACCTGATGCAATGGGCCCCAGCGACGTGGCATGCCCGAATTTGCTTCTGAACACGTTCGAATTCCGCACCCAATAATTTCTCTAGATGAGTGCTACAAAAGAACCTCTTTTAAAGACGAATATACTTATTATGATCTTATTGCTACATAAGAAATTATTATGAACGTAGAACGTCACTATACGAGCTTAGGGACTTTAGGACAAAAATTAGATCACCACGTAAGGTTACTTAGCATCAGGATCCACATCATTTACAATTGGCTCAATAAAGGGTAAAAAACACTTGACGTATATTATAAGTTGACTCAGTCCTACTCTACCCAATCTTGAGCTGGTTCGATTTGCAATTTAATCTTGCGGAGCTGAAACATTAGTCGTAGAAAAATAGAAATGTTTGCTATAATCAAAATTATATTCCCTGAAATCAGATTCACAGCATATCACACATATTGGAGGTACATTTATAGACCTCATTTTTATATGAGGTCAATTCACTACATTCAAATTCATCAAGCATATGAATCCTTTTTCTAGTAGGATGCCCTAGCCTGATGAATCCTCTAAGACCTGATCTAGCCAATTACATATTGACCTAGAATCTCCTATGATCATGCCTAGTCATCCATGGAAGCTCTAATGCCCTTCCAATAATTAAATTTCAATAAACCAAAATTCTTCATAATTATAATCCATGCCACTTAGCATTAAAAAAAAAATCCATGACATTTAGCATGGCATATTGAACCAAGCTTCATTATAATCCTTAGGAAGTGATGTAAACTTTTTAATGATTATCATTTGAATGATTTGAACGCATTGGAATTCTTAGTTGACTTAGGTTGGCCAAGTTTCACCCTTAAACCCTTTAAAAAGGCTATGATGTAGAAAAAATAAAATTATAAGCTATACATAATATTATATAATACTACACGCTATTCTAAATATGTGTTGTCTCCTTATATGTTGGTAGATGATGAATTTAATGGGCGAGTTCTTTGTGGGCGGATGACTTTACAATTGAGCCTGATAAGTGGCGTGATTGACTAATTGTGTAGAAGATCTTAGGATGCCCTGATGAAAAACATGAGTGAGATGTTGCATGAATGAAGCTCTTTAAGCCAAAAAGTAATGGTTAAATAGTAGGGAGTTTTTGTAGTAGATGCTTTTTTGTAGTTGTGTTGGGCGAGCTTGAATGTTTAGTGGGAACGCTGAAGATAGCAGTGAGCAACGGTTTGATAATGGATCTCTAATTCACCGCGTATAGGCTAAACTCTTTTGTAGGATCAGATGAGTAGAACTTGATGGTCTTCTTGAACGAGTATTTTTTATGGCACTGGATGAGGAAAAATTATTATGTACGGAATTCGAATGAAAAAAAAAATTATTATAAATAAATAAATAATATGTACACTCACATATTCAAACGCCGTTCAAATCCTGCACAGAATTATTTCTCCTAAAAATGTACTTAAAATAACCTCTTTTTGAAAGACGAATAAACTTACTATGATCTAATTGCTACCCGGGAAATCATTATGAAGATTTTTATGAACGTACAAAGTCACTATAGGAGCTTAGGGACTTTAGGACAAAAATTAGATCACCACGCCACGTCATCTGATCTCTTGTGATCGCGTCGGACACGGTCACTCCTGCCGGACCCACAAAGACGCAGCGCCCGTCTCTACGGCCGTAGCCACCGCCGTGCTTCTCATTACTCACGTACGAAGATGATAAGCGTTTCGATTCGCCGGAGCGGTAATTCTTCTCATCCATACCTTTACTAAGTCTTACAATCTGTCTTTCTCTCTCTTCTCTTTCTTTGGAATCCTCCATAACCTCCTGCGGATATGCCATAGCTCGATTCCTCTCGACGGCGGCGGAGCCGATCTACCGAAACCCTCCGGTAATCCCTCTTAGTTCTTTTTCTTGCTAGCTTCATCCGAGCATTTGTTTCTATTTTGGTAATCTGAAATATCAATTTCGCTTTTCTGATTTCAGCCAATAGTTAGAAATCTCATCGGAGGACAGTTTGTAGAATCGCGATCAAAGGAATCTATTGATATTGTGAATCCTGTATGATTATTCTCGCCATTTTCTTAAGCGAAGTTTTATTCTTTTTTTGTAATCGAACTAATTCATATTGGGTTCCGTTGATAATTCATATTGGGCTCTGGAGACAATCGCAGGCAACGCAAGAGGTTGTTTCTAAGTTACCTTTGACTACCGATGAAGAGTTCAGAGCTGCGGTTCAGTCCGCAAAGAGCGCTTTTCCAAAGTGGAGGAATACCCCAATTACGGCGCGGCAGCGGGTCATGTTCAAGCTCCAGGAGCTCATCCGGAGGGATATGGTGGTGACTGCTGCTTGTGTGATGCATTATAATTGAACCTATTGATGTCATTCTCTAAATTAAAAGTTTGAATTTTGTGTGGTGCTTCGTGTAGGATAAGCTTGCCTTGAATATTACCACGGAGCAGGGAAAGACTTTGCGAGATGCTCAGGGCGATGTTTTTCGTGGTCTAGGTTTGTTTTTGAAAAAACTGTTTGAAAGATTTTAGAGTTTCTATTATGGTCCTCTTGACTTTTTGTTGTTGCAACCTATTTTGAAGAGAAGGAAACCTTGATTTGGAATTGTTTAATTTTTGGAAGTGGTTTTGATGCTTTACCCATCACAGTTTGATGCTTCATATCACAATTAACATGATGCAGAGGTGGTGGAGCATGCCTGTGGAATGGCTACTCTTCAAATGGGTGAATATGTTTCAAATGTTTCTAGTGGCATTGATACATACAGCATCAGGGAACCTCTTGGTGTTTGTGCAGGGATTTGCCCATTCAATTTTCCTGCAATGATTCCTTTGTGGGTATGATATAATCTTCTGTGCTTTAATATCTTCTGTCCTTTTCAGTATGTGATATATCTGAACTAGATATTGTGCTTTTGTTATTCTAAAATTTCTTGCTGAATTGTTTAAGAAAATTACTAGCTGGTTCTGATCCCTTATTTTGCAGAGACAAACATAGAATTAACTTTGAATCTGTTCTTTATGCGGTGATGTATTTGTCTCAATTGTAGTCAATTCTTGCAGATGTTCCCAATGGCTGTTACATGTGGTAATACTTTCATTTTAAAGCCATCAGAGAAAGATCCAGGTCTCATTCTTTTGTCTTTATCTTACTGTTCCTTGTACGCTGATCAGGGTTTCTGCAATGTTAGATATGATAAAAGAACACTTAAGAGTTTATTTTTAATGTGATTTGCTAGGCTGCATGGATTTAGAAGAGTTGACTTAAATACTAATGCTAGGCTTTTGGTGCTTCAATCCTCAGGCATTATCTTTCCCAATCAAAATGAAAAATATAATATGCTATATTAGTAATCATTATGCATGAAGGTCAAAGAGGTTATTGTTGTCAGGACACTCATGCTTCTTTGTCGGGATGAATTCTAATTGGTTGAAATTAAATAAAGTTCAAATTGATTTGGATGTCATCTTTGTGGATCTTGACAATGATTCTTGGTTGCTAAAGGTTTGCACCAAAAAATAGAAAGAAGATAAGACAACCCGGATCCTATACCGCCACTATCAATTCTCAAGGATTTATGTTTCATCAATTGTGACCTTGCTAAATACAATAACTTCTCAGAATTCATGAACATTTGATTAAATGCAAAAAGTTTCAATACATCCTACATATTTTTGCAACTTTTCACACTTAAGCATTTTTTCGATTTTCTCATTATAATAAAAAAATCGCATTTACTATAGTGTTAATTGAAGGAACACTACAAGAAAGCCAATTATCTTCATAGTTCCACAACAGGGTAATTGCGATTGTCTTGCAAGCCGTTGATTGCTTTAGTCCAACAACTTGGTAATTATTTAAGTTCCACAAACTGTTGATTACTACAATCACCATATAGCAAGTCATCAAAGAAGAAAACAATTAAACAATCAACAAAAGGATAATAACCATAGAAAGAAAAATATCTATAAAGAACATATATTCTATAATAACAACAACAACCAAGCAACGTCCAACTGCATAGAAGCTACTGAGTGAACCTCAAAACAAAGAACTTGATGTTATTGAAACAGAAAATTAGAAACAGTTGAGTTAAAGAAGTCAATGGATTATGAATTGCGTCATAGATATTAGCTTTAACTTGAAGAATGAGGTGATCACTCCAACTAACAAGTGAGTGAACTAGGAGTGTAAGTGAGCCGAGCAGGCTCAAACTCAAGTCGATAAAGACCTTGCGAGCCGCGAGCTCGAGCTCGTTTGTTAAATGAGCTCAAGTTCGAGGCTCCATTAGTCTCGACTCACGAGCAGGCTCGAATGATTAGTTGAATATTTAAAATATTTATTAAAATGATTGAACCATTAGTAATGAGGCAGGAGGCAGCTGTAACATAATAAATGTTGAGGTGCATAGTTTGGTGCTTATTCCTTCAAGAGCTGTAGCATAATAAATACTAGCTACAAGCCTACAACTTTCTGTTCCAAAAAAAAAAAAAATTACAACTATTCAAATCGGAAAAGGCAAAAAGATGCAAACAGAGAATAATTAATTATTCTCTTTCTGCTTCGCATCTTCCACGGACCACCCACCACTTCATCTTCCCGCTTTGCGATGTCAACAACATCATCATCGTCTTCTTCTTCCCCTTCAAGTTGCTGGCGTTTCAGATGAACGAGCCTTAAATCGAGTATCGAGCCAAGCTCAAGCTTGAATTTTATATAGTGAGTCTAGTTTGAGCTTATTACACGAGCTCGATTCATGCTCGAGATCGAGCTCACTATGAGGTAAACTAGCTCAGCTCGATATGGCCACTACTCGACTCGACTCGACTCATTTACACCTTTAGAGTGAACTATTTGAGTGTTGATACTTTGTGTTGTGAAGAAGAGACGAAACTTTAGAGTGTTGTCTACATCAAGCTGGGAGATCATAGAATCAAAGGAAGCTATGTGATCAATGGGGTCATTCTTCCCCTGGTATGATTCCAAGTGTGGCACTTTAAACTTATGGGGTGGTTTCTCTTCGACAATTGCCCTAAAAAAGGAATTGATCAGCTCTAGCCCAGTTCTTCTAGGTCGCCTGGCCAACATTCTTCTACCCCAAAGAGCTAACATGCTCTGTTAAAGATGGGACGAGAACCTAAGGAGTCATTGATGAACTTCATCGTAAGGTTTCAAAAAGAAATGTTGGACGTCAAAGATTGATAGCCCGCACCTAGGCTTTAACCTAAGGACTAAGGGATGGTCCTTTTAGGTATGCACTTGGCCTGCAACATCCGAGGACTTTTGCTGAACTATTGGAACTTGCCAACAGTCACATGAATGCGGAGGAATATAATTGGGTAGCCGAATTTCCCACAACTACCCACCATCATGAAATCATCCCCAAGCAAGAGCACCATCGATCTGTCCTAAGGATAGGAGGGTTAGGTGGCCAAACTCGTTGCATGATTATCGATGTCCTAATTTGCAAAGGGTATCTGCGCAACAAACCCTTAAGGATAGTGGGGCCGCCAACACCAAAAGTCGATGAACCATCTCAGCCCATCCAACCTTATCATGAGGAGATCGCTCATCGACCTCTAGTCTACCCTACTTACACTCCTTTGAGAGTATCAATTGCTGAGCTTATAGAGGTCATCCGGAATAAATAGTTCTTCAAACACCCACCACCAATAAAAGCCACTGCCAACACTCGTGATACCTCCTGATATTGTGCCCCACAAAGACCATGCCCACAACACGTAGGAGTGTCGCCACCTTCATGGCCTTGTGGAGGAATTGATCAAGACGGGGAAACTAAAGGAGTTTATGCTTGCCTACTCGGTTTGATGACCAGGGAAAGATTCCATTGAATGCAATACAAATGAGCCAGTACCAGCCTACTCAGTTCATGTAGTCGGCGTGGTGCCTGCCATCATGGGCGAAGAATGCGCAAACTCGCTTGTAGATCCCGAAAGACCTCTAGTGGGAGAAGTCAATGCGGCATCCACCTATCGATCTACTGTGATAGCTATAAGTCATGTAATTTTTCATGAGGAGGATAAATCATCTGGCAAGAACCTTATAATGATGTGGTAGTCATTGCTGCGCTTGTCGCCAACTTTCAAATTAGTAGTATTTGATATATATATAGGGAGTTCTGTGAACATCATTTTCAAGTATGTCTTTGACAAGACAAATTTGTTTGCTTTGCAACTCACCCCTACTATGGGACATCTTTACGATTTCTTTGATGAGCAACGCAATAATGTAGGAGTGCTCGCCCTGTCAGTTACTTGGGCAGAGGATGAACACCAGTATATTGCTATGGCCAACATAACCATAGTCAACGCCTCAACAACTTGTAATGTGCTATATTTTGCAGAACCCTGCTAAATATCTTCAGGGTTGTAGTATCCACCTACCACGTCGTCGTCAAGTTTTCGGCTGAAGGGAAGAAAATCAAGGTGAGGGGCGACCTTAACCAATTGCGCACTTGCTATCTATTAGAGTAGTCGGTAGGGTGGTAGCCACCACTGAGGAAAACTCCAACTGGATGTAGAATGGGTGCCAGAATTGGAGACGTTTGAAGAAGTTGAAGAGGTGCCCAACATGAAGAGATAATAGGGTAGAGCCCTTAGAATCAACGCCTCATTCAATAGATAGCATCAAGGAAAGCTCATTCAGGTGATGTGGTGCGACCTCAACATATTCACATGGATAGTAGCAGAGATGCACCGATTTAATGTAAAAAAGGATACTCACCCCATCAAGAAAAAAAAATAAGGAAAACAACCACCTTACTCGCTGAGCCCATCAAAGAAGTAGAAAAGCCTATGGCCGCCGACTTCATAAGAGGTTCAGTACCCATACTGGATCTCCAATGTTTTCATGGTGAGGAAAGCAACAAGTAAGTGGAGCATGTGTTTGGACTTCACGAATCTAAATTTGGTGTGCCCCAAAGATGACCATCCGTTGCCCAAGATCGACGCTGTAGTCGGCTCGACAGTCGGTTACTTAGTGATTAGCTTTTTGGATTCCTTCTCTGACTACAACAACAATAATAGCATCATGCCTTTATCCAACTATGGGGTTGACTACATTAACATTTTTAGAAATGGCATTTCTTTATTAGATCTAAATATGAATTTGACTCTTAACCATTAGATTAAAATGCATTCAGACGATTTTGAGAAAATGGCCTTCATTATGGCTGAAGGCTTATACTGTTACAAGATCATGTTTTTGGGGCTGAAGAATACAAAAATAACCTACCAAAGAATGTGGACAAAGTCTTTAAGGACTAAAAGGGGAGGAACATTGAAGTCTACATAGATGACCTCTTAATGAAGTGCAAGTTATCTAGCTAGTATATTGAAGACTTGAAGAAGATGTTCGCCACTACTAAGAGGTATAACATGTGACTAAATCCACTAAAAGATACTTTTGGTGCTGGCTCAGGAAATTTCCTAGGTTTCCTCCTCACCCCAAAAGGCATCAAGGTCAAACCCGACAAACTTTGCCCATGCAACCTAATTAACTAGCGAAATGTACTCGAGTGACATAATTTGTATTTTATTCCTTAATATCAATAGAATTATAATACTTGGGGGCATCGCTAAAACGGTGATGTTCTGAATTGGGACAGGTAATGCTGCAATGCCATTTTAGTATGTGCATTTGGCAAATGGTAAATTGACCCCACTAGTTTTTGCATGTCCATAGTGTCCTAGTGCTCCAAAAATTTCATGTCTAGCAGTTTTGAAAATGTTTTGATACACTCCTTCGCATATTATATTCATTCATACTTGAGTAAACTGGTGATGTTACCCTATTTAAATCCAAAATTTTCGCCCTTTTCTTTTCAATTATAATGTTAATTTTTAATTCAAAATAAGTTCATGTAATTAAATTTCATTTTATTCTCCAACATCAATAAGTCGGTAATACTTGGGAAAGAGGCGTGCAGTGTCCGACACCGTGTCCGACACGACACTCGTCCGACACTCCTCTGACACGTGTCGGACACGCCGAAAATGTGTCCGATTAAAAAATATTAGATGCAAATTGGACACTCGTGTCCGACACGCGTATTTTAAATATTTTATGAATTTTTTTAAATATAATTTCTTGTATTTTGCGAGATTTAAACTAAATTTCTTATTTCCCATCTATAACACCAAATCAACGTCCGCACTTAATACCCAATCATTGAATATTCTCATTTAAATTTTTTTTTTTTTTGCAGTGAAGGTATTTTCATCTCCTCTCTCGGTGACTGATAAATGGCATCGAAGCCTGACTCTCGACACCTGAAATATTAGCTGTTGTTTTTTGAAACTTACCAAAAAAAAGCTAATGTACATGCTCGGTACCGCTAGGTATCGCTAGGTACCGCTCAATACATGCTTGGTACCGCTAGGTACAAGCTCGATACCGCTAGGTACATGCTCGGTACTGCTCAGTACATGCTCGGTACCGCTAGGTACATGCTCGGTACTGCTTGGTACATGCTCGGTACTGCTCAATATCTTTCCATACAAATAACTTACGAACTTTAAAAACAAGCAAAGCTTCAAAATTACTCTTACCCTTGCAGGTTGAACCCCGTCAGGGGGCAGTGCCTCCTTGGACCCTCGACAAACCGGTATATTGTTGTGTTCATGTTGTCTTATTATTGAGATATTTTGATTTCACTTCATATCAATTATAATTTCTATGTTGAAGGATAGTAGTTCAAATAGAGAATATCCATTATGATTTAGAAGGAATATAAATCTTCGTCTTCTATCAAGGAAAACCCCACTTTATATGACATGTGATAATAAGATGTGGGATGTTGCTGGAGATGGGTTCGAGTGCCTTGATGATATGGGATTATTGGAGGTTGCAAATCTTTCTCTAGATGAACCAGAGTTGAAAGTAATGATATTCAATGATGATGATATTGAAGGCCAAATATCAACCTCTGAATTTAATTCTATCATTCCCTCTTTTGAGTAGTTGGACCTTCATGTTGTACTAAATGATTTTTTGCTTATATTTCTGTGGTTGTACTGGACATTTTGTACTAAACATCTTTATGTTATAAGTTAAACAAGTTATCATGAAATTGATTTATTATTGCTTGTCATTTTTAATCTAATGTCATCTTAATTTCTATATATTATATTAAAAAATTATTATGTCGTGTCCACGCCGCACCCGTGTCCTATATTTTTAAAAAATGTCGTGTCCCGTGTCCGTGTCGTGTCGTGCCCGTGTCGACGTGTTTGTGTCGGTGCATCATAGCTTGGGAGCATGGCTAACAGGTAGATGTTCTAAATTGTGGCAGGTGATACTGCAATGCCATGCTAATTTGTGGATTTAGCAAATCTTAAATTGTCCCCTCAAGTTTTGCATGTCAATAGTTCTCCTGATGCTCGAAATTTCATGCCCTGCAGTTTTGAAGTTGTTTTAACAGGCTTCTTTACATGGTTTATTCCTTCATACTTGAGTAAACTGGTGATATTGCCCCTTTTAATTCCAAAATCTAAGGTAGCCTTTTTATTCGAAGTAATTTCCTGTCAACAAGGTTGGTTTGGACCACCACTGCAAACCCCATAACCAAGGAGAAAAAAAAAAAAACTATTAAAATGAAAAAGCAGGACCTATATAACTCTTGTAGTAAAGGCCTAATTGTAACTTTATGAAGGGTCCGTCTGAAGGCATTTGGTAGCCTAGATAAAGAAAGGAGTAAATTGGAACATGTATGCACATGTATTTCCTTACTATTTTGGTCCTAAGAGTATTTTCCTGTGAGATATTTCAGAGATAGTGGCAATGATAATGGAGATGATTTTGCGTTTTTCTTGTCTCTAAGATGGGTTAACCATTACTGTAAAGCTTAAACACATGCTATAATCAAGGTCTTAGGTATCTGCAATTTGATTTCACACTTCGTATGGCAGTGCAATACTTGCTGAACTACTTATGTCAAATCCTTTAATTGATATCTTTTCTAATTTTTAATTTTTAAATGTTTTTTGTAACAGCTTTAGATTGGATTTAGGAGGGTTAGCATAAATCACTTCAAACAAAAACTTTGGGGTGCCTAAATCCAACAGCTAGTTAAATCTAGGATTTAAGTAATTAATACAGGTTAGTAGGCTTTAATAAGTACTTTAGGGATTGAGTCGATTGACTCTAAAGAATTTATCAATCCCGCACCTTTTTGATATGCTCCTCTTGCTAGCCATCAACACCTTGATGAGGTCATCGATAGGAGATTTCGGCGCGTCTATCAGAGACGACCACGGAGATCGACGACCACGATTGCGAGCCTTTATTATTGATTTTACTTGTACCATCAGTTTTTTATATTATGCTTTTATTTTCGTAGTTTCCCATTTTACCCCTGAGGGTAGTAGTTGCTTTTGTAGCCCCAAGGGGCATTTTAGACTTTTGCACTTTATTTTCTTTGGGGCCTATTTATATGGCCATTGTATCTTGTATGAGGAGGAATGAATTATTGAATGAGAATTTTCTACTTTGATCTCTTTGTGAGTTCGTCACTCCCTAGTTCTCTTTGTGAGTTCTTGGGAGAATATTCTGGATCTCTTTGTGAGTTCCGACGTGGTTACGATATCTCTTTGAGACCTTAAAGAGGGGTGCGCAAGGTTAGGGAATCCCATCTCTCTCCACTGTTTTCTTACTGTTTCCCAGCCTAGAGATTTCCTTTTCCCCCCATTGCTCTTGCCGTCGGCCCAGCCAAGAAGATTGGCCACAGGCCAATCACCCAGCCCGCCACCAAGACCTGCCGATCCTTTTCGTTTTCACTTCCAGCCCCCTCCCTGGACATCCAAACCCGACTCCCAGGCTACAGCATGCCGCCGGGTTGCTCCTCTTGGCCCCAACGTGCTGGAATTTCAAATTCCCCTAATTAAGCTAGTTTCCTAATTGGTTTTCATCCAATTAAGAAAGGCAATTAAGGGAATAAATGCTTAGTGAGGAATTTAAATTCTATTCCCTCTTAATAATTCAAATTTGGGAGTTAAAATATAATCAAATTTGAAATTACAATTTCAGATTTGATTGAGGAATTACTTGATTAGCGTGGACCCCACCTGCTATTTTCGTTTTCCCCCCATGCTCTATGGCCGGTCCCCCACCTTGCTTCTTAAATACCTCCCTAATAGCCGCCTAATCACTGCCTCAGATTTCAGTTATTTTCTTCTCCCGCTTAGCCAGTTTTCTTAATTTCAAAAATCTGATTTGAATTACCAAGCCATCTTTATTCCCTAAAATAAATCCTGACGTGATTAAAGGTTTCTTTTTTTGATTCTCACACAAGTAAACAACCTCTCACCCATCTTTCTCCCAACCGAAATTCCCTCTCCTCGCTCTCCCGCCAGCAGACCTTCTCCCTTAGCCAAACCGCTGCTCCACCCCTCCCCCTTGGAAGATTTTGCTTGCGGTGACCATCCGGATCCACTCCAATGATGCATGGACGAACCCGAGTGGAACTACGGGTTTGAATACGACCGCAACGGAAGAGTCAATATCTTGCGATCCCAATTCTTCGACGTCGGATTTGACTTCGACGATACCGTCGACGAATACTTGGACCGAATCTTGCCAACGCTTGTAGACTCCATTGACGAACACTTCTCCGTCTACACTTGGATTATCAAAGGTCGATCTACCGTGCCTCCTCCGCCTCCGAGATCCTCTTCCACGGCAACGTTCCTTGGTGCTTCCATCTTTGTGGCAACCTCCATGCTAGTTTGGACAATCTTCCGTCGCTCAACTTAGTCTCCGTAGGAAGAGAGGGCTAAAGGTCTCAAAGTGTGAACAACTTGGTATTAACCGTGGGATTTTTATTTACTAGCTTTTGTTTTAATGTTTTCTTTCGCAATTGCTTAAAGGACGTAGCTCTCTCGTTGTATTTTCTTGCCTAGCAAATTAAACATCGCGAATTACTTATGATCTACTTGACTTTGATGCATGATCAAATAATTCGAGGAGCTAACATTTAATTCTCGTTTTAAATTCTTGTGTAACTCCCCTTTTGCATCACATCACACATGGTACAGGAAGTAGTGAATGGTTGTCCCCACGGTTCTCATGCAATGTGTATATTCCAACTTTTTGGTACCCAATTTTTGAATAGATTCGTGTTTCAGTTCTCTGACATGCCCAGATAATCTCACGGGCATTCTGTTGTCCTTTCCATTTGTCAAGGGAGTCCAATTCCGGACAAGGCAGAAAATCTTGGGCCCTAAATATGGACTGATGTGAAAGAGAGGGCTTGCTTTTGTTCAGTCATACCGTTTCTTGAATTTGGCATTTTATAATGCCTTCCAGATAAAAGGGAGAGCTAATCCCTAAAAGTTGTATATTGTTCAATCACTCATGTCCGGGTCTTGAGTTTTAGCATTGTAAGTGTACTTATTTTGAGGTGAAAAGTGTTATAAAATGCTATTAATGTCAAGAAAATCCATCATATTCTAGTTTTGTGTTAAGGATTATGATGTTTATAGCAGCGGCTATGGATAATTAAAAGTTTTAACAAGTTTAATTTTTATAGATTTTCTCAGCTGCTATTAGATGATAACTAGAAGTGGAATGTAAGACTGCTTCCTATGACTAAATTATTGCAAGTAGATATTATTAGATATTATCAGATGAAACAAATATTTTGACGGCTTCCTATTCTGTTCTAAATTTTTTAATTTGATTATTGCCACACGATGGGTAATAATTTATGTCAGTGTTGCCTCTCTAGGCTGGAATGCACATTTATGCGAGAGCAGCCTCTAAGGGGAAACGTGTTCAGGTAAACCTGTTAATGAGAATTTGTCATATTCTTCTAAAATGCTTAAGTTTGTTGTTTTTTTTTCCCTCTATTTTTAACTATTAGTAATTATAGTTCTTTCACGCAAGTAATAAAGTTATCTAAAGAATATTTCCTTTATCAGTCAAATATGGGTGCAAAGAACCATGCTATTGTCATGCCTGATGCAAGCATCGATGCAACATTAAATTCCTTAATTGCTGCTGGTTTTGGAGCTGCTGGACAAAGGTGCATGGCTCTCAGTACCGTTGTATTTGTTGGGGGATCAAGACCATGGTACTGTAACTAGATTTTGAATTTATAATTTGATTTTCATCTGATATATTATGACAAATATAGTTGCTCAAGCTTAATTTAGAAGCATTTCTGATGGGATTACCTTGTTTTCTTGGTTCTGTTCAGGGAGGATGAACTGATTAAACGTGCCAAAGCATTGAAAGTAAATGCTGGCATTGAGGCTGGGACCGACCTTGGTCCTGTCATTAGCAGACAGGTGTAGTTTAAGGAATATTTGCTTAAATAGTACTATGTTATAAAAACTCTATGTATTTATTTGTTACCGTGGGCTTGCATGTGGGTTTGCCTATGTTTTAGTGAAATTTCTTTGGGGATTTGCATGTTTGATTTCTCTTTTAGACGCATGGGATATTTCCTATACTCTTTAATTGCTTCTTATAAACAGGCAAAGGATCGTATTTACAGATTGATCCAAAGTGGAACTGAAAGTGGTGCGAGGGCAGTGCTTGATGGGAGAAACATCGTGGTAAGCCTCGTCTCGAAGTAGATGTTCGTAGAGTTAGCTTAAAATAATTATTAAATCAAAGTATTGCATCTACTCTCTTGTTTTGGCTAGTTTTTTGGCAAATTTAGTTAATAAGTTTTCGTTATTTCTTTTATATTAAAAAATTATAATGAGAAAATACACCATGAGAATGGAAGAGACCGCTAAAGAAGCCATCACATTGTGATTATGTCTACTGCGTGCTGTGTTTTTTTTTTTTTTTTTTTATTAACAAGGTTCGCATTTATTTTTGGTTATAACAGCTTGGTTGAAAATTTGTTATTGATATTATGTTGTATTGATTATCTATTTTTGAATGCTGAAAAAGCTTTAAGAAGGGGATCTTGATATTAATTGAAAGTAGTTTTTTTAATTAGGCTTTGCACAACTCGTTGATTAGAATAGGTTCGGATTAGAATTACTAGCAATTATCCACGGCGAATCAAACAATGAGGGAGTTAATCGTGCATAGGCTAAATCACATGCGCCAAGTTTTGAACATTCAAGATAATCAAGAAAAAAAATAAAGCAATGACAAATAGTAGTCTTCAAGTTAATCCCTAATCTAACAATGAGACGTAGGATGCATAGAAGATTACACTCAATTCCTACGAATGACTAGGCTTGGCAAGAGCAATTGAAGTAGCTTTCGGGATTACAATCAACCAATTGAGAATTTGGATTTAGAAGAAATTACAATACAAGTGAAAAGGAAAACCTTTGCTTAAGGCTACGCGGAGATCGTCCACTTGATGCCTTCAATATCTTCTTCCATGGCTTCTTCCAAGTGCTGATTTCAAATCTGAAATGGTGTTCAGGTTTGACTCCAAACTACTGAGAAAATTCTCAGATTTTTTTATGTAGGAGAAGGCACTTGGAAGGAGATAACCCGTAACTCATAATCTGAAATAATTCTTCAGATTTTGTGATTAGCGGATGCGGAGTTTGGAGAGAAAACCAAGAGAGAACTTGAGAGAATTCGGCCAGCCAGGGTGGGGTTGAGCAATCTTGCCAAAGAAACAAGTTAGGAAATCTGGACAGATTTCACAAGCATTTAATAAGGGGATGGGTCGTGACAGATGGAGGGAGGCGGTGGGTTTATTTCCTAAATCCTCAGTTTGGTTTTAGGAAAGGAGTTAGAATTTATTCCTGTGAAAATTTCGGTTGGCAAGGTTAGGAAATAAATTATTTTCCCGTAAAAGGAAAGGGGAATTAGTGTTAGGCAGCACTTCCTAACTAAGCCAACAGAGGATGGGGCCGGCGGCAGTAACGGATGGGAAATTGGTGTGATTGCTCAGGGCTTGATTATTTGGGAATTATAGATTTGGAAAGGGGAAATTGAAGGTCCCAATCAATGGCTAATTGCTTTTATTATGATTTATTGGCTTTTCTAAAATAGATGTTGTATATTAGGAAATATTTTGAATTTCAAATCAGTTGGATTTGAATTCAAATATAATCCTAAATATATTTAACCCATATTAGGAAATAAATAAAAAAAAAGGGGGGGGGGAAATCAAAGAGGGGAAAAGGGGAGAGGTGGCCGACGGCCAAGAGTGGGGATCAGTGAAGGTGGCCGGCAGCTAAGGGGAAAATTTTGTGGAGCTTGTAGTGGGAGAGGAGATGAGGAATTTGGTGGAGGAGTTTGACATGACGGAGACGACTAAAGGAGGGTGATGAGGGAAGATGAAAATACGAAGAGAAAACCACGAACCCGGCCGTCTCCAAGGTTGGTGGGTGATACGATTTCTCTCTCCTAGGGACCTCTCCAAGTTCTCTCCAAGAACTCTCAAACGCTCTCAAAACACAAGAGTAGAAGAAATATCATAAGCAATAATTCATTATCTTCAAAATAAAGCAAAGGGGCTTTTAAATAGCCTCATACAAAAGACTCCAAATCAAATGACACAAATGCCCTTAGGCTTATACATGACAACTCCCATAAAAAGGGGTACAACGGGAAATACACAAACACACATAAGCTAATAATAAAATGCATGAAAATAAAATACATCGACTCGAAAATATAAAGACTCGATCGTGGCCGTAGATCGGCGGCCACGTCGCTGGTAAACTTTCCATGATGATCTGATGTCCCCATCATATATATAATTCTCTCACGTTTTTTACTTGTGAAATTGCATTGGGAAATTAGGATGGTGGTCATTTTTTACTTCTCACAGCACATAAGCATGGGGAAATATGATTTTATCTGCCTCCTTTTTAGTGAAAAGTTGAGAAATATGATTGTTTGTTTTCTTGCAAAATATGTCCCTTATTTATTTTCATTAGGAAGTACGTCCAAAAACTCACTCCTAATGAAAATACCCCAATAATAGATAACTACAAACTGCTTTTTGAAGTCACAGTATATGAAATAGGTTTGAAGGTGGTTCAATTTTGATTCCCTGTCATATAATTTTATTTATCACATCATTAGAGATACATTGGACCCAAACTTTAATAAATATGATTCAAATTTAATGAATGTTATTGCATTATGTATGGTGGAGATGAGTTCGACTACAAATTTTAAGATGATGAAAGTAAAACAACTACCATGAATATAAATGTTATCATCAATGAATTTGTATTATACAAGTATAAGTTAAGAGCTGCCATCTTAGAAACTCTCTGTTGACTTAAAAAAATAATAAAAAAAAAATAAAAATGAAATTTGAGCAAATGCTTCTCTCCACAAAGCAGGCGACCTATATTCTATGTCTCGGACCACCGGTAGTTAGTCGCTAAACGAAACGATGCTTCACTCACATAACTCCCACTCGACAGTTCAGTCGATAAAAAGAGTTGAAAGGAACAAAGAAATTTACATTTGAGTCTTCACTGAAAACCTCCTTTGCTTGTCTCTCTGTAGTGCACACAGACAGAAGCCGAAGCTCAGTCCAAGGAATCGAGCCCACACGCTCACCGCTCTCACTATAGGCATCCATCTCGACACCTCCATGCCGGAACCCTATCTTGTGAATGCCCTCTGCCTTCACCCTGAGTTGCCTTCATCCGATGCCCCAGCCCTAACCTCCACTTGTATCCGACGCCAGACTCGCATTTGTCTGACCCGACCCTAACAGAGCCCGCTTGTGGTCTTTGCTTCGTTTTCAGTAAGCAAATCAGCACCATTCTCTAGTTTTGAATCCCATCCAATAAGTCGAGACCTATGCTGCATCTCTAATAAAAAAAAAGGAAAAGGAAGGGGATCAAAAGCTATTGGTTATTCCGAATAGGGTCGTCATGATTTCTCTGATTCAAAAAATACAACAACAACAACATCAAGCCTTTATCCCACTACGTGGGGTCGGCTACATGAATCCTTTTTCTCCATTGTGTCCTATTAAAAGTCAAATTCTCGTTTAAATCTAATAAAGAAAGGTCATTCCTAATATTTTCTAACCAAGTCTTTGGAAAATAGAGAAATGAAAAAAATCAATCAAAATTACTTTACGGAAATACATTATCAATTTTATTTAGTTATTTAAAAATTGAAAAAATTTTGATAAAACAAACATAATCATAAAACAACAAGTATTTTTATTTTTGAAGACCTCGCGTCATCGACTTTAAGTCCGGCCGAGATGGTTTTAATTCGAAAGCCCCACAGTTGATCTTAAATCCTGTTGGGATGATTTAAAAGTTGAAGATCCGCGCCATCGATCTTAGAGCTCGACAGATGGTTTTAAAATTTGAAGATCTTGGGCCGCCTTATCTTTAGATTCGGCTGGAAAAAACTTGAATTGAAGACCTCACGCCATCGACCTTAGGTCCGGGTGGGAAAAAACTATTGCAAATGTCGTCCCGATTTCCCCTGGTGGGTAGGGGATGCCGGGAAGCTGTCGAAATTGCCTCAGAAATCTAAAGGATATTTTAATTTAAACATTAATTCAATTAAAATGTTAAAATTTATTTTAAAATGTTAATTAATTAGTTACTGTTTAATAAAAATTAATTGATTAAAATTAATCAAATAATTGATTAATTTGGTAATAATTAAAATTATAAATGAAAGTTCCGAATGGATTCAGCACAAGTGAATAACTCAATATATCATCATCATCATCTTAAATGATGACATGTCTCCATCCTTTGTTTTACTTGTATTTGTGACAAACATGAATGAAAAGGTGAATTAAATGGGGAGTACTATAAAATGATGTATTTTTTATGACCTTTGCAAATCATCATTGTATTTGAGTTTAGTTGAGTTTCTACTAAAAGCTTCCTACCAAAATTGGCATAAGCTAGAGGAATAAACATATTCTTTCCTATTTATTTTTAATTCTGCTTCTCATCATTTTCCCAAATGTCATCCAACATAAATGGGAGATTTTCATACACCATTTTTGATCCAGAGGCTATCTTGAAGTGCTTTAAATGCCTTCAAATGAAACCTCTCATTAATAAATTCCACATAGGTAACATTGAGTTGAAAACTTTGAATTGTTGTACTATTTCAAATACTATGTCCCTTTGAAACATTACCTCTCTTCTTCGTATTTCAAATACTATTTCCCTTAGAGGTCTCTGCTTGTCAAAATATCACCTCTCTTTCTCTAGCTAATGAAGTAGCAAGGATTGCAACAAATCATTTCAAAATTAATTTATCAATTGAAATTAATTAGTTAATTTAAAAAAAAAATCAAGAGTATGTTTAAAAATTCGAGAGTTTTAAAAATTCGATAGCTTTAAAAATCCGAGAGTTTTAAAAAATTCGAGAGCAGTAGAAAATTTTGATAGCAATGAAATATAAAATCGACTAATTGATTAATTAATTAATTGATCAATTATGAAATAAAATGCTTTAAAAAGGTGGGAGGTTCTATTAATTGACATATACAACACTGTTTTACAAGCTCTCAAAATTTCCAACAATAATAACACTCAACACAATCCCTCGCAAACTCAAACTCTCCAAACAAACAACTCTCAAAACAACACATCAAACTCAACTCAAGACAACAATCAATTGCTCTCCAACTCACAAAATAAAAGCTCTCATGTACAAGACTCTTCATAACACACATTGCAAGCTCTTTAAAGTTCCACTGTATGAGCTCCTGCAACAAACAAGTGAAACTAATTAAATATTGAAATCAATTAAATATCAAAATAAATGCTAATGCAAAAAGAAAAAGAAAGCAAATGTTGCAGTAAACTACTAGTACATTGGTGCAGAAAACTTTTGTAGTAAAAATACTAGTGTCACACAATGACAAATTGCTAGCTAGTAAGTGTTAAACTAGTAACTGTCGGGCTAGTAAATAGCTGGAAACCATAGTCTGGTGTCAAACAACTATTGTCCACTTAGACAATTCAAATTAATGGGTATCCTAATCTATAAGATTAGGTTGTAAGACCCGCTATCGGACAACTTCCAAGTGAAGTCGTAAGACTCATATTTTAGGAAAATTGTTAAATAAAGTGCAATGATCCTAAACCCCAAACTATCCAATTCAAATAACTGGGTATCTTAATCTAAGGGATTAAGTTGTAAGATCCACTTTTCAAACAGCTTTCAAAGAAAAGTCATATGACCCACCCAAACAATCAAATCTTCAAGCAGCTTTGCTGTAGAGTTAGGTTGTAAAACCTATGTTTGGGCAACTCAAATAGATTCGTAAGCCCCAGTCCAAATTAAACCATCAGGCTACTTTTTATAAAAGCCGTAGCAGTCCAAATTAAACCATCAGGCTACTTTTTATAAAAGCCGTAAGTCCCGACCCAAATTCAAATACCTGGGCTACTTCTAAGAGAAGCTGTAAGACCTGCTTTAATTTATGTATAACTTCTAAACAAAGTTATAAATCTCAAATCAAATTAACTTCTGGGTATTCTAATAGATGTAAACCCCAAAATTCCAATAAAATAAAAAACTCATATCCAACCACCTTAGTCTACTCGGGAACCCTTAGAGAAGGCAACCCATGGCTACTAATCAGATTCTCTGGACACTATGGTCAATAATTGTTAGTATTGGTAGAAATCTACGGTATACCCGGGATGACGGAACCATGAGATCTTGATCGGGTTTACCCCTATTTTCCCGATGATTGAGACTAAACACCTAAAAATTATTCATCCTTAATCAAGGGTTCTCTCTTACGTGTTAAGAAGGGTAATTAACTATGAGTGTTTGCGCTCATAGGAGTTAAGGACCCCAGATCTAATTAAACCCTGATAGTACCCTCAGGGGAAATTTGATTAATTACAATCTGACTTAAGGGAAATGAAATCCTATAGCTGCAAAGCGGGATTCATGCATTCGTTTGATTTTTTTCTTGAGCCAACACTATCACTCTAGAGATTATTGAATTGGAGGAGCTGCCTTTGTCAAAATAAAGGCAGGAAACTTCACATGAAACTCAGAATAGTTTGAACCCAACACAAGTGACTCAAGTCAAAAGATAACAAAAACTCACAAGTCGATTAACTATTCTCCCTCTATTTATTATTTGTTGCTTAACAAAGTCATATAAGAATAAGATTTTGCCAACCAAATAACTACTTGTCATGAAAGAAGAGAAGAAATTCTTTTATAAGAATAATATGTAGACATTAATCAGGATAATCAACGAAGAAAAGGATAGTAGATATATGAAGGGATGGAAGATCATACAGGAACCCAAAGGTGCAATGTAAGACTAATTGTAAAGGGGTTTTAGTAGAAAGATGGCATATAGACTTGGCGGAAATATTCTCCTTTGGTTTAACTATGGACTATAGTGCTTAATATTATAGCAATAAAAGATCTATTCCTTGAGCAAATGGATATCAAGACACCTTTCCTTTATCGTAACTTGGAGGAAGACATTTGTGTAGTGCAATCTGAAGGTTTTGTTGAAACTAAAAAAATAAATCTTATGTGCAACATAAATATATGCCTTTACATCTTAAAATAAATGTCTCACTAATGATACTAACAATTTGATGGGTTTATCTATTTGATCAAAATTTGCAAATGTAATGTTGACCATGGTTGCTATGATGAAGGAGAAAAAGTTTGTAATATTCTCTTCCTATATATGGAAGACATCATGACATGTTAATTTATGGAGCTGACTTTTAAAAGATCATTTACTTCAAAAGGCATTTGCTTAAGGAGTTTTACATGAAAGATCTAAGGGTAGCTTAAAAGATTTATGGGACGAGAGTATATCACAATAAAGCTGCATGTATCTTATGTCTTTAAAATTCAAAATATATTAACTGTTGGGTAGGTTCAATATGATAAAAACAAAGATTTTAACACCGCTCATTGGCCACTTTAAATTGTCTAAAGAATTAATGCAAAAAAATTGAATAGGAAAAAGTACACAGCCAAAGTTCCTTAATGCCTCAGTTATCTATTCTCTTACATGCACAATGATCTACACAAGACTAGAAATTGCTATTTTTTGAAGTGTTAAAATTTAGATCTCAAGATATGGTTAAATCAGCTCATAAATGTAGATCTTTGACTAATTCATTTTGTGGGCAAGGAGCATATATTGGAGATCTTTTATTAATGTTAAAATTTTAAAAATATCATATTATTGATTATGAGATTTTTTAATTATTTTTTTATTTTTTGTTACTACTATAAATAGAGCCTTGTGAGATGGGCTTTGTATATCACATCGTAAACAGTAGAGAAGAGGGAGAAAGAGGGGAGAGAGGGATGGCAACTGAGAGGAGCTTTTCAGGTGCTTAGAAGAGAGAGGTATTCTCTTCTTCAAGAAGAAAAATAGGTGTTGTTAGTTTTGATTCTATTAAAAGGAGAAATTGGAAGAGACTCTCATTTGGATTAATGCAATCGGGAAACGGGGAAAGGAAGAAAGTAATTATATATTTTTCTCCACATTTTGCTCTCATTTTCATGGTTGATGGCTATGCTCTTTCTCATTCATTAATATAAATAAAATAGTATCTTTATCATTATCTCCAATTTTGTATGAAGAGAAATCCTTGATACATTTCTCTTTTGAAATTTAATCGAGTAATTTATTTATGTGATGTCGTGAACGTAGGTGGATCTAACCAAATCATGTAAACTTATGTTTTGTATTTATTCTCTTATTTTCATTTGATTTTTGCTTAAAAGTTTTATTTCTATCCTAACAACTGCAATATGATTCAAATTTATGACTGTTTTAGAATTTTGTTCCATTTAAAATGACACCATTATATATCACATGTGCTTTGTTTGTGCTTATCACTATTTAAACGTTCTTATCTTCTTCTTCAGGTGCCTGGTTATGAAGCAGGCAACTTTGTGGGGCCTACAATCTTAGCTGATGTCACATCTGACATGGAATGTTATAAGGTATTCAAGCATTTAACCCTAGTTATATTTCCTCGTATGTATTGAGGTTTGGTTGGTCATCTTACATTTATCATATTTATCCTCTTTATCGTCACAACCGTCACCACAATCAGACTTATTTCTGTTTTTCTCCTGCGAGAAATTATTATGTGCGGAGTTCGGATGTAGATTTGTGTTCGGACTCCAATGAAATATTCACACGTGGTCAAAATATAAATTTTAATATTACTGAATGTTTGTTGTGTATTTATTGTATATTTGCTGAGTATTTATTGTATATTTGCTGAGTATTTACTGTGTACTTAATGCTCAGCAAATATGCAGTAAATATTTAGTAAATATGATGTAGAACGAACATGCGAAGGAGCTTCTTAAGAGAATTAAAAGTGAATGACAACGTAATTTCAATTAATATCTTATTGAGATAGCAAGAAAATCATTCAAAATTTCGTAGTTATCAACTAGCTTAGGTGAAGAAGTATGTAGATTAGCCAAAATCTTCAGACAACCAAAAATAGTAGCAACACTAAAAGCTATTACAACAATCCGTCATTTAATAACGAGAAGTTCACCTTGGGGAAATACTCTCTCAACTAGACTAGGCTTTGCGGAGAAGAATTTCAGCACACCAAACGATGCCACGAGGAAGGTTGCGATGCCAAGGGTCTTGAGCCACGGAGAGGTCGACGATGACGCGGCGGGCGTGAATGCTTGACTTTCGAGACTCCAAGTGTGCTTTGCAAATTTCCGGTCGTAGATGCTCGCAAAGATTGGTACGACTCTTTCCAAGTACTCTTCTACGGTGGTCTCGTCTTCAAATCCTACGTCGAAGCACGGTGAGCGTAGGATGTTGATGCTTCCGTCGGCGTTGAAGACCAATCCCCATTCAAACTCCGGATCCGCCATTCATGCTTGGGTTAGGGGATTCTTCAAGTGGAGGAGAACTAGAGGATGGTAGTAGAGACTCCTTGCTTTGGTGGGAAGAAGGGAGGCGAGAGGTGGGAGAGCCGGCGGGAGATCACTGAGGTGGGGCGGCGGGTTCCAAGAGGGGAGGAGTAGGGTTTGAGAAAATCAATCCAAGTTCATTCCTCAATAATTCTGAAATAAATTTCAGTTTTAATCAAAATCTGAATTTAATTTCAGATTTAATTAAATTTGGAGGGAGATTAATTGGAATTTGAATTTTGAAATAGGTGTAGTGAATGCATTAACATTGCATTAATGGGATTCCTCCTTGGGTGGCCGGCGGCATGGGTGAGGGAGGGGAGAGATTTACTAAAATCTGAATTTAATTTCAGATTTCAAGTAAATTTGGAGGGAGTTAAATGGGATTTGAAATTTGAATCAAGAGAATTAATTGTCATTAACTAGCCTTAAGTGGGATTCCCCCTTTGATGGGGCCGGCGGCTAGGAGAGAGGGGAGGGGGTGAGGAAGCAATTGCACACTTTCCAAATGGGTTGTTGCCACCTAGGATGAAAAATTAGTAACTCCTCATGTGAAGAAATTTGAATTGGATCAATTTCAAAACTTTCCTTTTTTGGAAGATTTCAAATAAGGAAAGTTTTGAATTTCAAAATTTGAAATTCAAAATGTAGTAACTTCCTCATTCATTGCTATGCAACAATCAAGGAGCCACTAGGATGATGGATGTCGTCACCAAGGGTGGAGCATGGGATGGCCGGCGGCTAATGTAGGAGGAGGGGTGGGGTGGCCGACGGGTTGGGTGGGGTTCTTTTGGCGGAGCTTGGAATTCTAGTGGTGGAAACGATTGGATGAAGTGTTGGAGGAATGGATCTCGGGTGAAGATTGTCGTGGAGAAAAGGAGAACCAAAATTTAGAAAAGAAAATAATAAGATAACACGAACCACGAGTCGAGGACGCTTCCAACGACTGGTGGGTATTGCAAACGCTCACCTTGAGCTCAATCACCCTTCTCTAGCCCTCATGCAAGAAGAAGAAGATAATATAAAATTTCATTCAAATATTCATTAACCTCATACAATGATACATGACCCCTATATATAGGTCATGAGATATAAAAAAAAATAAAAGCATAAATAATGACTAAATCGCCCTCGGGGCCCCAACATGACTCACTCACACACAAGGGTAAAACAGGAATACTGAAAACTGAAAATGCATGAATAACTAAAAATATAAGCTCTGAATCGTGGCCATCGATCGGCGATGCTTCCGGCGATATACGTGTCTGAACCGTTGATCGATGACCTCATCAAAATATGCAGTAAATACTCAGCAAAAATACTCAATAAATACTCAGTAAATATGCAAAGTCCGGAGGCAAACTCTACGTCCGGACTCCGCACATAGTAATTTCTCATAAAAGAACTAATTGTCAGATGCACATTTCATTGCAAATTTTTCACCATTAGATGATGAGTCTACATAATTTTGCGCACATTTTAATGTCATCCTCTGTTAAATCCAACAGGAGGAGATTTTCGGTCCAGTTCTCCTCTGTATGCAGGTACGCACCTTAGCTGCTTTACATATAGGCCTCGTATTTTTGCTATTTGTGGATAACCACCATTTTTTTATCTCTTAAAGAAATTGGCAGTAAATGCCACCGTCTTAGAACTTGCCATGGACAAGTTGAACAGCTCTCTTTAGCTAGGCCGAGCACATTCTCCCTCAAAGTTCTCAGTTTCTATAATCAAAACACGTTGGAGTTCCCCATTTTCCTAATTATTTGGTCTCCGTGTTTTTATGAAGTTTAACCGTGAAATAGTGCGAATATTTACTGTTTATTTTTGTATAATCTGATTAGGTACTGTAGGGGTAAGCTTTGTTTGGGGAATTCATTTAAGTTTGGTTAATTTTAATTGTCTATATTATTTGAAATAAAGCTGCCCTGTGCTTCCTGGTACTGGTCTTTATGAAAAGGGTTAGCTTTTACTATTATTATTATTATTATTGTGAATGTTTTCCCTCTCGCTTGTCTGACTCTGACTGCACATAATATTGACAGGCCGAAAGTCTTGAAGAGGCTATCACCATTGTCAACAATAACAAGTAATCTCTCTCTCCTTCCAAGATAGAGTTCAGATATCCATATTTTTATCACTTTAACAGGTTCAAATCACTATTTTCTTTGGACAAGGTATGGTAACGGAGCATCCATCTTCACCTCATCAGGTATAGCTGCAAGGAAGTTTCAGAATGATATAGAAGCTGGCCAGGTATGTTTAAGTTATCAATTATAAACAGCTATTACTAAACAGTAAGTGATATTTGTAGCATCTTAGCCAAATCCTGGAGAAATTATTACGTGCGGAGTCCGGATACGTCCGGACTCCAATAAAAAACATGACATGTATTTTTGTACATAGTGTGTACAATTGTACACACACTATGTACAAATTATAAAATTATGTACATAGTGTGTACAAAATTATATATATAATATACACACTGTACACAATTGTACACAATGTGTATAAATTTGTACACACTGTATACAATGACATGTGTCATATTTTTATTGGAGTTCGGACGTAATATGCAAAAATAATTTGTATGTTTAAGCTAAGAATTGTACATGTATATTTATCAGTCTTGTGTTTCTGGAGATGTTTATCTGACTTTTTTTTTTCTTCTCTTATTTTTATTCTTATTTTATGACTAGGTTGGCATTAACGTGCCTATTCCAGTTCCTCTCCCATTCTTCTCATTCACTGGTTCAAAGGCTTCTTTTGCGGGTGATCTTAACTTTTATGGTAAGCCCAAATGTATTATTGTTTTCTGCACAATCATTAGATATTCTGACTAAATTATTTGTTAGGATAGTTTTCAGATTTATTAATTTTTTTTAAGATGAATGTAATATAAGTTTTCATTGATTACCATGCATTATATTGATAATATGTTGACCAAATTTTTCTCCTCCATGCATTTTTGCAATTCATTAAGGACAAAATTGGCTCAAAATTTTTTTATCAAAATTTGATCAAGATATATTGTAAAAGAGAAAATGATTAAAAAAGTCTCTTGACTCTTTATGAATGATCAAAATAGTCCCCAATTATATTAAAGGATCATTTTGGCCCCCTCAAATCTTAAAAAAAAAATCCAAATGGTCTTGTAGCGGGAATATTTTGATTTCTGTTTAAGAAGTCGGGGGACCAAACTGATCTATTAATATAGTTAGGTACTATTTTGGCTTTTCATAAAGAGTCAAAGAGATCATTTTGATCCTTTTTTTTTTCCTATTTTAAAATTCTTAGACTTATTTTTTTGATGAAAACAATCTAAAAAAGTTATTAATTATTCATGTTTTATATTTAGACAAAAATTTTTTCTGAGTAAACAACCAACTTTTTCCCATTTCCTTCAACATTTTCTAACCCATTGGATTTCTTTATTGAATGACAGGCAAGGCTGGCGTACAATTCTACACTCAAATAAAAACTGTAACTCAGCAATGGAAAGATTTGCCGGTTCAGGGCGTTTCCCTGGCAATGCCAACATCTCAGAAAACATAGATTCTAGTATCCAAATCTTCTTGTCTTCATGGTTGAATTTTATTGAAAATTTTTCTTATATGTTTATGATCCTTCTTCCCAAAATTTGCTCAGAACAACGCAGTGTTCTACTTCTTGTGATCTGTCGAGACTGGCATGTTCTTGCATTATTGTGATTTAGGCTTCGTTTGGGACAGCTTTTTTGTTGCTTTCTAAAACGGCTTTCTAGTACAAAATTTTCTAATTTACAATTTTTGTACTAAAAAACTATTTTAGAAAACAGCAAAAAAGATATCTCAAACGAAGCCTTATTGTTAAAATGTAGGCTTCGTTTGAGTTTGCTTTCTTAATGCTTTTAAAGATGTTTTCTAGTACAAAAATTTTTAGTTCAATACAATTTTTGTGCTACAAGTAGTTCTTACCTTCCTTTGGGGGAGCCATCAATTCAGCTTAAGTAACAACTACCTCCATTGGGCTCCCAAGAGGAACTCATCCCAAAGTGTCAACATCTTGCTCATCCCTTGCGTTCTTAAAAAGCCGAATTGTTGCCCTTCTTGCTAGTTTTTTGCTTGGCATAGCTAACTCAACAGGGTGCATTTTCTCTTGCTCCCTAAATAAAGAAGTTAAAAATTTACTGAAAGGTTTTTTTTTTTTTGGACATTTAGGTCATTTAAGATAAACTCACAAACATAATGCATACACAAAGATTCAAACCCAAGACCTCTTAGTTAGAAGTCTAAGCTCTCAACTAACAGATCAAGGTGAACTGTGTAAATACTGAAAGGTGAAAGAGCATCAAGCTCTTTAGATTGCTCCTTATAGAAGAAAGATGTGAGTGACATCCCATCACTGTTATCAAGAGGAATCAACATGACACTTGAGGCTACAAAAAAAAAAGGATAGTAACTTCGTATTTACTTTCCTTTTAGCGATTTGGTAACCATAAGAAATGTTTTTTCGTTAATTCACTTATTCTTTTTGTCACTTACGCTTCAAAGATTCAAGTTGAGAAATTAAATGTATACTTGTACATGTCTTCTCAAATGTTTAATAAGCATTTAAAGAGTTCCAATGGAAAATTTGAATTCTATGGACCTCAACAATGAAAACTTGTCCAAGGGAAACTCAGCAAAGCAATTTGAGGTGAAACACCTATGGTTCATGCAAAATCCCTCAGATTGAGAGGGCTTGTCCCTCCTCAAGGAAGCACACTAGAAAGATTGGGGAGCAATCGGTCCAGTAACTATTAGATTGACATGGTAAGCACCTTGATTTCCTTTACCTTATTCACCAAAGTGTAAAGATGTTGCTCATACCTCTTGCCCCTTAAAAAGATGAATTGTTGCCATCTTCACTAATTTTTTGCTTGGCATAGCTAACTCAGTAGTGTGCATTTTCTCTTACTCGCAAAATGAAAATGTTAAACAAAATATTGAAAGGTGCAAGAGCATCAAGCTTTAGATTGCTCTTTATAGAAGAAAAATGTGAGCGGCATCGCATCACTATGATCACGATTAATCAAAATGACAGCCGAGGCTAGGGGTGTAAACGACTCGAGCTCAAATCAGGGGGTGTTCAAGCTCGACTCGTGAGTTCAATATCGAGCTCGAACTTGAGTCGAGCTCGAGCTTGAGCTCGACTCATGACATTGTAACGAGTTCAGTGAGCCGCTCAATTTTGCACCTAGTTGCGTCAGTTTCCCGCCCGGTATTTTTTTTTTCACGCCCAGTTTTTCAAGTGGAGAGCACGGCAGAGAAAAGAAGCCTGTTGCTTTGGGAGAAGAGCACTATATAATTTTTAGGTTCAATAATTAATGCTGCTGTTACTGCATACATTTATTAAAGCTACACTAT